>NC_056742.1:354401279-354507284 GCF_019279795.1 Protopterus annectens
TATATCTCTCATTTTCTCTGTTTGCTGTTATGGCTATACCTACTAACTACTGTGATAACACAGTTTAAATAGCAAATGTCTGGACAGCACTAAGTATATTATTTTACAGCTATTAATTATTGTCTTCTTGTTTACTTGATGCTTCCTATTAGCTTATTTTATGTTCCTTTAATGTATTTATCTTATTGATATAACTACTTATACTTGTTGACTGAGTCATTGCTTCACATATAAATTGGCAAGAAATGTTTGTCACGGTTTGCCTTTGACTTGGGTTCTGGTTGAAAAGGCCAAGGCCGCCCACTAAACAGTTGAATAAATAAATAAATAAAATAGAAATATAAATGAATAGAGTAGGCTGCTATGTTTAATGTATATAACTCTTAAAACAGCATGCATAGAAAGAATGCTTGCAACAGCAATATTTCACACATACATATAGGATAGCCTGAACATCTCTATAGTGCTCTGTATGTCATGAGGCAAGAACGTTGTATGAATAACTTGTTAGTCAGATGGCATCAGACAGATAACATTAGTGAAGTATCATTCAGACTTTTTTGCTAATTAATATAAATATGAAATCAGTTTGATAATGTAAGTGATTGGCTGACATAGTGGGGAATGGAATGCAAGGGAAGGGAATGTACTAGTGCCACCAGCAGTTATACTGATCTGCAAGGGAGGTTCACAGCTCGCTTTTGAAGGAATTGTGTTTGGCCATAAACCTCATTTCTTCCTGAGGGTCAGATAGTAAATGTAATGATATGTTGTCATTCCTGGAGTATCAGGTAAAGGATGTACAGGCAATATGGCAAAATACTCCAAAGATAATGTAGATTATTATACTGTTCGCATTTGTCTGTTATCTACCTTGCTAAAGTTAAACCTGGTCTTGTACTGCTGACAGTATAGCAGAGTTCAGAAAGCCGCTCATACTCTTTGTCTTCATATTTAATGTACCCCAAACCCTTCCCTTCATTATGTGGAGTAAAGGGGTTCAGGCTGTTTGGCAACAAAGCATTTCCCCATGGTACATTTGGTTGAAAATATATGGCTGTGGTGAAATTCATCTGTAGAGACATATGGTTGTCATAAATTCACTGTGGCACAGAGAAGCATACAGCACTGTGCCCACAGCTGTAATAAATAAGTGCACAGCGGGAAACAAAGACCATGCTCAGTAAAATACATAGAAGCAGCAGGCAGTATGCCAGGCATTAGCAGCAAGATTCCCAGTGAGCATGCCAGTGGCAGTGAAAATGCATTGTACAAATGGATAATACCTTTATTAATTGTGTGTGCGGACCATCGCTATGGACAGTGGCCAAAACATATACTGGAGCAAACGTTTGACTACAGTAGTATGCAGGGTTTCCTCTATGCTGTAGCACACTGTAGGAGTGGGAGATTGGCATAATGGTTAAGAAGTTTCCCTTATGGACACAAAGTGCACTGTTGGATTCTCACATGGGGTAATTCGCTAGGCTTAAAATGGCTCAAAACAGTTAGCCAAATACTAATGTATGAATATGAATAACCTGTATACATTGTGCGTCAATAAGCATGTATTGTACACTAAGCACAATGCACATTATTTCCCCACCCTATATACTCGGTTATTGAAACTAGGAGCATGGCACTGTGTGATTCACTATGCCTACTGTAATTTTGTAAGAACCATATGTTTCTGCAGCTGAATTTCATTTCAGCCATGCATCCTCAACCAAATGTACCACAGGAAAATGTCTCACTGCCTAGCAGCCTGAACCCACAGTAGAAACTTTGATGGTGCACTGGGATGTTCTTCTGACTAAGTTCACACTGCTGCTTAGTAAATTGACACCATACACCAGATGGCCAAGGATGCATAGTGACCTGTTACTCTGCTATGCGGCAGTGAATACCTAAGCTTCCCTTGTTTGTGGGCATGGTGCTGCACAGCCTGAGTACATGCTTCCTGACTGTTCTGAATTCTCTTATACTGTAAATAACCATGTTATTCACTACATTCTCTTGCCATCAGATTTCATCAAAAATTCCTTTACTCATATTTTCTAACTTGGAAGACAGATGAAAGCTTATGTAGTTGATGTTTGTTTTCTCTGAACATGTTACAACCAAGATGGTGTCCAATTTGTAACTAATTTGTATCCTCTGTACATTGTCACATGCTGTGCCTCCAGATATGATTGCCTGCTATTTTTGTACCCACATAAAAACACACAAATAATACACATGGTTGGATGGTTGGTTAATGTGGCTATAATTTTTATCTAATATATATTATTATAGCAATAACCAAAGATGTGGGTGTGGTATATTATGTGGTAAATACAGCCAACCGTGTGTAAATCTTCAATATACCACACTACAGAGTCAGTTATAGCTATTACATAATGACATTATTTAAGAAAAAAAATATTTATTTTTTTGTAAGTAATGTCTTTGTATAATGCCTCCGTGGTGCCCTTCTGTGGTTTTCTGGTATCCTGGAGCTTTTTTGATGTACTGCGCATGCATATGGGACTTGTGTTCCCACACTTACACAGCACATCAGTGCAATGCAAAGGAACCAGTGGAGAAAGGAAGATCTCTGTTGCCTTTTTTTATTTATTTTTTTTATATTTAAAAGGAAAAGGAAACCAGGAGACTTTTAAAGTTTGGGAGAGCCGGAACAGAAGAAAATAAAAGGATAATCAGGTACATTTCTTTAGTTTTGCAGGAAGTACCTGATTATCCTCTTATTTTTCTCTGCGCCATCTCCCTTGTTCATTTGAGGTCTTTGGTTTTATAAATTTATTACAAAAAAGAAAGAAAAGTAAAAATTTTATGACATATACTACTGGAAAAAAGTCCGAGTGACCGCACCTTTTTCCATTGGTATATTCTCGGATTTAAAACAGGCACTCTGGTTGGGCTAACCAATCAGCATGCTCCTTTTTGAGTATTATTGGTCAGTCATTGTATAATATGCATTATAATATAGCAGAATATACTTATTTATGTTTTACTAGATAATGGTAAGGCAGAGAGCCACAGTAATATGTTTTGTTTTTCAGTTGTGATTCCATCCTGAATTTTGCAGTAAACATGCTTACAGTATGCAAAAGAACTGGAAGTTCCTTCTCTTCCTGCATGATGTAACTCATGTATCTGTATTACATCATTAGCAGTTAGGGAAGTTGCACTCATCATTATGTTTTAATTTCAGCTGCTGTTCTTTCATTTCAGGCCTATATGGATATTATACTTAGCATCATTAGCATTTAAATTAGTATTTCTTTCAGAATCAGTGGTTTAATTCTATAGTCCACCTCAGGTATCTGCAGCTAGGTCCACCACCATCTGTAGATGTTTGGTTCTATTATGTCAACTTTCTTATCACCAAGTCACTGCATGTATAAATTAATGTGAGCCACAAAGAATTGCTGAAATATATGTTACTCTCAATAAGCTCCATTTGGCAGTTGCTGCTAAGCAATATTTTTAAAATATTTAATGCATGTGGGTATTACTAAAATGTGATGTCAGCTTTCAAATGTCAAGTGTAAATACGTTGAAATTTACATTTGTAGAAAATTCACACAGAATCTTGCATCGCTGGGGATAGACTATGTGCTGAATGGTGGAACAGATATAAAGATGTAAAGTAAAAGGTATCTGTGGTGATGGCAAAAGATGCCAAAAATCAGAGAAAAGAAAATATTTTATTTCACTAAAAAAATGTGTTCCCTTTCTCCCCTTCCCTTTCTCATCAGAAAGGGTTTTTGTAAGTACTAGGAGGATATAGTTCTCCTCATGGGCAATGTGGGTTAGGCTTTCAGCCATCCCCATGCAAAAACCTTGCTCTTGCGTTCTACATGTACCACTGTGAACCTTTAGCAAAGCAGCATACGTGGTCACCTGAGTACTGATTTGGCATGCTGTTCTTTAACCACGGTCAGCAACATAGCATGTATCCCATATATCATAATCTCATTATACAGTTAATAGAAAAGAAAACAGATTTAAAAGCTAAAAGTTTGCAATGTATGGTTATAGGGAAATTTGTTGGCTAAATAATAATTTAGTCAGCAACAAAAAAAATGAAAATAATGCTTCCCTAGTGAAGCACAGCCAGCAGAGATTTATATTGTGTATTTAGCAATAATTTTTGTGCTGTGTCAGCATTTGGTAGTATATGAAGTATACAGCTGTTAGACTTGTACTCTGGACCACTTAAGTTATTTTTTAGAAACAGATTTTCATTGAAATAGTCTATCAGGTGATGGGGACTCAACAGACTATACCATAACCAGCATGCAGCTGCTAAAATCTGAATTTACTAAGCCTTCTCGAAAATTATGCTCCAGCAATTCAGGCTATGCAAGCAATAATGCCCCACTGGGTGTGAGTTATTGTGGAAATAATGCCCACCCAGGGGTGTTCTGAGGCTTGACTTATAGCAAGAAATCTAACACAAATCCTATTATTCTGGCAACTTTCTAAGTTTATAAGAGCAATATTTAAAATACATCCCTATTTTTGGGCATTTGTTCCACCAATATTTTAGACTTTATCCAGATTTCCTGCACTGAGGTTGAGAGATATGCTGGTGCCTGATCTTGAAGCTGAAAGACTCGTTGGTCGGTGCCTACCAAGATAGTCTCAGGTCAGTATCCTTGTTTTAGAATAGCTATTGAAGGTGGTATGATCTGTAAATAGGACACTCTCTGTAAGGACCTACTTAATGGCTAACCACTTTCTGCAGTCAAGTAGCATTTCTCAGTGTTACTAAGCTTCCCACAAATATAACACATGGGTATACCTTCTACAACCTGAGATAAGATTGCACCTATTGCTACTTCTGAGGGATCTGTGTGCACTAGGAATTATTTCAAAAAAGTCAAATGTTATGATTATGGCCTCTAAGCATATAATATTCTTTAGCTGCCTAAAGGCTTGTTCCATTGCGTATGTCCATGCCATCTTCAACGAAACCTTACCTTTAATCAGGTTAGTTAAGGTAAAGCAATGTTGGCAGAATCAGGAACAAGCTTTTGATAACTGATAGCCAGGCCCCAAAAGTTTTCATTTGCTTTTCAGTAGTTGAAGTGGTCATCTTTTGCATAAAATAACAGGTTTTGCATTAGCATGAATTTTCTGAAGGGTATGAAGTTTGAAACTCAAATGTCTGTCATTGTTTTCTAACTTAAGTGTTTAATGATGTGCCACTAATTTGCCAGAAAGCCACAATTTTATGAAAAGCAGACCAAAAATATGAGGCAAAAATCTAGACATTCTGTGAAAATCTGTACAGTTGAGAGGTGTGCCATTTTCCCTTAGCATTTGGGGCTAGTGGAATTTTTCATTTGCCTTTGTTTAAGTCAAAAGTGAACACAAACCTAACCCTGCCCAGTTTCTCACTTAATTCATCCAATGGGGGCATGAGATATGACTCAAACTTAGATATGCTTCCTGAAGTCATTACAATACCTTATAGACCCAGTATGCTTGGGATGAAAGTACAAAATGCTTAAATTTGGAGTTACAGAAGAATCTCAGAGCGAGCTCACTAGTCTCATTGTACAATGAGACTAGTGAACTCGCTCTGAGATTCATCTATAACTCCAAGTTTAAGCATTTTGCATGCTTTGTCTCAAACCCCTTGCCATTGGGGCTCTGGTATTCAAAATGTTTTTAAATGTACTTTCGTCCCAAGCACAGTTTCTGTGTTGAATTAAACTGACTTTGTCAGGCAACTCTGGCAATATGTGTTTATTCCCGAAAACAAATTCTTTCACTTCCTGTGTCTGACATGAATAGCATTTTCCCTATTTTGACTTTAAGGAATCCTATGGGAAGCTTTCTGTGCAAAGAAATTTATATCAGAAATTTAAGTAAAAGTTTATCTTCATGGCTTCAGAACATTTGTGTTTTACAGCTCTTCTGGATTCCTTTTTCTCATTGAATCAACCTATAATTCACTTCATTTAGTTTTGTTATCACTTTAAAATGGCCTTCCCAATTTGCAAGAAACTTATTTTTAGTAGTGGGTACAAACACAAGTACTTTATATCCTGTGTTGAACTCTCTGAAACAAACATTTCTATTATATGTTCTCTGCTGTGACTGATGCTTGGTGCCTCTCCCGATCCTCTTTCTTTGTCTTTCCTTCCCATGGTGCCTTTTTCACATCTCACTGCCATGGTCTTGTGCACAAATATTATGACCCCAGGTCTTTTGGTGTCTGTTGACCTTCAGGTCCTGTAGTCCCTGGTTTATGGCTTAATAGGTAGCATATGTGCTTTTAGTGCTGGAAGATCAAAATACTGTGGGTTCTGTTCTCACTCCAGCTGACAGGATTGCTGGCACTGCGATGCAGCACAAGGGAAGATACTGAACTCCAGAGTATGTCTCCTTTGACTGAGATGCTAAACTGAGGTCTCATTTGCTTGAGTTAGTGGTAGCTCTTCTTTATCACTTCAAAAAGGCTTTAAAGTAAATGGCTATTTCACTTTTAAAGCGCACTGGCAAAACTTGGGCATCATTGTGGACATGAATGGGAACCCGTCATCAGTAAGAATTTCTCAGGGAACTCCTAATCTAAAGAAGAGCACTATGAGTTCATTTTCTGTGAACATTACATTGAACCTTCATGGTTTACTCCATCATGAAATTTTATTGCATAATCAATAATTACCAGGATATACCAATGGCCATTAGTTGATTTCACAAATGGACCCACAAATATCCACTGCTATGTATTCACAAGGGATCTTTAAATGGAAAAATGTATCATGAGATGCTTAAATACTGGGTTGAGGGCTCCTTGTCATGTTTGACATCTGTCTTCTTCTACTTCTTCTTCTCAATCCCATCAGGACCTGGTACTTTATTTTGCTTCAGTAGCCTAATATGCTGTATAACCCTTTTTTTAATAGTGCCTAGAACTCCCATGGCAAATAATTTCCTTTTGTAATTCCTACTCCTTGCTTCATGTGTGTCTCTCTCTTTCTCTTTTTGTTTGACTGTCTTTTTTTATATTTTGACCAACACCCTGTACCTCTTTGTAATCTCTCCCATTTATGTATAAATTCTATCTTTTTTAAACTCAGTGCTAAGGCTTTTTATAGTAAAAATGTTCCATATATGCATACTCCTTATCAGACTATGTTTACGTTGCCTTTTCCCTTAAAGTTCTTATCCTGCACCACTGAATAATTGTTAATAGAGTTCACAAGAAAATTCTCATTTAGCCTGCTTTTAGCATTTAAATTCTTATTCTCCTCCATCTGTCTTTGTTAGTATTTTTTAGCCAAGTACTCTTCTTTTTAAAAGTCCTTCCATTCAATTTAATTTGAGTATCACAGCATTCATAACCATTTTCCCTATTACTTAAATCTGTTATTCTTGAACTTTTAATTTTAAGGACACACTACAAGGAAAGTGATCACATTCTTTCCTTTGATATTAAATCAACCACTTTATGATTGTAGGGGAGGTTATTTAATTACTAATTAACTGCATAATAATTTAGGGGAGATTATAATGTAGTTACTCAAATTTTTATAGTTTGCCTTTTTGCATACAGTCCTCTCAGACGATCAAAGATAGTCTCCTGAACTCCAAATTTTTATTTATTTTTACCCAAATACTCCTCCAGTCTAGTCTTGAACATACCAAATGAATTTGATTTGTTGACTTTTGCAGGTATCTTATTTCACCATCTAGGTATCGATTGTGTCACATATCTATCCCTTGTTATGATCATGCTGTTATTCACGATATAGTTATGACCCATGTCCCTTATTTCTGGATAGAATTTAACCAGATTTACTCATATTTCTATCCTCATATCTTCATTGGTTAATGTCTTAAATCCATCCCTCCATCCATCCATCCATCCATCCATCCATCCACAGCCCTTTTTTCCCATTTTTGCACATGGGGTTGGGGTGTCACTTCAACAGTGACAAACATCTAGTGCCAAGGTTTACACTGCCGGGTCGCTAGCCCTGATGTGGGACTGTCTGGTTAATGACTGTTTAATGTCTTAAATGTCAGACACAATTTACCTCAAACCAAGCCACAAAGTGCATTGTAAAGACCTAAAGATTTCAGTGTGTCAGTATACGACCACACAGTGCATTGTAAAGACCTAAAGATTTCAGTGTGTCAGTATATGACCACACAGTACATTGTAAAGACCTAAAGATTTCAGTGTGTCAGTATACGACCACACAGTGCATTGTAAAGACCTAAAGATTTCAGTGTGTCAGTATACGACCACACAGTGCATTGTAAAGACCTAAAGATTTCAGTGTGTCAGTATACGACCACACAGTGCATTGTAAAGACCTAAAGATTTCAGTGTGCCAGTATACGACCGCACAGTGCATTGTAAAGACCTAAAGATTTCAGTGTGTCAGTATACGACCACACAGTGCATTGTAAAGACCTAAAGATTTCAGTGTGTCAGTATACGACCACACAGTGCATTGTAAAGACCTAAAGATTTCAGTGTGTCAGTATACGACCACACAGTGCATTGTAAAGACCTAAAGATTTCAGTGTGTCAGTATACGACCACACAGTGCATTGTAAAGACCTAAAGATTTCAGTGTGTCAGTATACGACCACACAGTGCATTGTAAAGACCTAAAGATTTCAGTGTGTCAGTATACGACCACACAGTGCATTGTAAAGACCTAAAGATTTCAGTGTGTCAGTATACGACCACACAGTGCATTGTAAAGACCTAAAGATTTCAGTGTGTCAGTATAGGACCACACAGTACATTGTAAAGAACTAAAGATTTCAGTGTGTCAGTATACGACCACACAGTACATTGTAAAGAACTAAAGATTTCAGTGTGTCAGTATACGACCACACAGTGCATTGTAAAGACCTAAAGATTTCAGTGTGTCAGTATACGACCACACAGTGCATTGTAAAGACCTAAAGATTTCAGTGTGTCAGTATACGACCACGCAGTACATTGTAAAGACCTAAAGATTTCAGTGTGTCAGTATACGACCACACAGTGCATTGTAAAGACCTAAAGATTTCAGTGTGTCAGTATACGACCACACAGTGCATTGTAAAGACGTAAAGATTTCAGTGTGTCAGTATACGACCACACAGTGCATTGTAAAGACCTAAAGATTTCAGTGTGTCAGTATACGACCACACAGTGCATTGTAAAGACCTAAAGATTTCAGTGTGTCAGTATACGACCACACAGTGCATTGTAAAGACCTAAAGATTTCAGTGTGTCAGTATACGACCACACAGTACATTGTAAAGACCTAAAGATTTCAGTGTGTCAGTATACGACCACACAGTGCATTGTAAAGACCTAAAGATTTCAGTGTGTCAGTATTCGACCACACAGTGCATTGTAAAGACCTAAAGATTTCAGTGTGTCAGTATACGACCACACAGTGCATTGTAAAGACCTAAAGATTTCAGTGTGTCAGTATACGACCACACAGTGCATTGTAAAGACCTAAAGATTTCAGTGTGTCAGTATACGACCACACAGTGCATTGTAAAGACCTAAAGATTTCAGTGTGTCAGTATACGACCACACAGTGCATTGTAAAGACCTAAAGATTTCAGTGTGTCAGTATACGACCACACAGTGCATTGTAAAGACCTAAAGATTTCAGTGTGTCAGTATACGACCACACAGTGCATTGTAAAGACCTAAAGATTTCAGTGTGTCAGTATACGACCACACAGTGCATTGTAAAGACCTAAAGATTTCAGTGTGTCAGTATACGACCACACAGTGCATTGTAAAGACCTAAAGATTTCAGTGTGTCAGTATACGACCACACAGTGCATTGTAAAGACCTAAAGATTTCAGTGTGTCAGTATACGACCACACAGTGCATTGTAAAGACCTAAAGATTTCAGTGTGTCAGTATACGACCACACAGTGCATTGTAAAGACCTAAAGATTTCAGTGTGTCAGTATACGACCACACAGTGCATTGTAAAGACCTAAAGATTTCAGTGTGTCAGTATACGACCACACAGTGCATTGTAAAGACCTAAAGATTTCAGTGTGTCAGTATACGACCACACAGTGCATTGTAAAGACCTAAAGATTTCAGTGTGTCAGTATACGACCACACAGTGCATTGTAAAGACCTAAAGATTTCAGTGTGTCAGTATACGACCACACAGTGCATTGTAAAGACCTAAAGATTTCAGTGTGTCAGTATACGACCACACAGTGCATTGTAAAGACCTAAAGATTTCAGTGTGTCAGTATACGACCACACAGTGCATTGTAAAGACCTAAAGATTTCAGTGTGTCAGTATACGACCACACAGTGCATTGTAAAGACCTAAAGATTTCAGTGTGTCAGTATACGACCACACAGTGCATTGCAAAGACCTAAAGATTTCAGTGTGTCAGTATACGACCACACAGTGCATTGCAAAGACCTAAAGATTTCAGTGTGTCAGTATACGACCACACAGTGCATTGCAAAGACCTAAAGATTTCAGTGTGTCAGTATACGACCACACAGTGCATTGTAAAGACCTAAAGATTTCAGTGTGTCAGTATACGACCACACAGTGCATTGTAAAGACCTAAAGATTTCAGTGTGTCAGTATACGACCACACAGTGCATTGTAAAGACCTAAAGATTTCAGTGTGTCAGTATACGACCACACAGTGCATTGTAAAGACCTAAAGATTTCAGTGTGTCAGTATACGACCACACAGTGCATTGTAAAGACCTAAAGATTTCAGTGTGTCAGTATACGACCACACAGTGCATTGTAAAGACCTAAAGATTTCAGTGTGTCAGTATACGACCACACAGTGCATTGTAAAGACCTAAAGATTTCAGTGTGTCAGTATACGACCACACAGTGCATTGTAAAGACCTAAAGATTTCAGTGTGTCAGTATACGACCACACAGTGCATTGTAAAGACCTAAAGATTTCAGTGTGTCAGTATACGACCACACAGTGCATTGTAAAGACCTAAAGATTTCAGTGTGTCAGTATACGACCACACAGTGCATTGTAAAGACCTAAAGATTTCAGTGTGTCAGTATACGACCACACAGTGCATTGTAAAGACCTAAAGATTTCAGTGTGTCAGTATACGACCACACAGTGCATTGTAAAGACCTAAAGATTTCAGTGTGTCAGTATACGACCACACAGTGCATTGTAAAGACCTAAAGATTTCAGTGTGTCAGTATACGACCACACAGTGCATTGCAAAGACCTAAAGATTTCAGTGTGTCAGTATACGACCACACAGTGCATTGCAAAGACCTAAAGATTTCAGTGTGTCAGTATACGACCTCACAGTGCATTGCAAAGACCTAAAGATTTCAGTGTGTCAGTATACGACCACACAGTGCATTGTAAAGACCTAAAGATTTCAGTGTGTCAGTATACGACCACACAGTGCATTGTAAAGACCTAAAGATTTCAGTGTGTCAGTATACGACAGGTATATAATTTACATTATTCTTTTATTAGCGTGTTTTTGCACACTTTCCAGTACTCCTAAATCTGAAGTTGTTAAAGTATAAAAGGGTAAGTTATATTCTATTGTACTGGTAAGTTATATTCTATTGTACTGGTAAGTTATATTCTATTGTACTCAGAATTGCTAGAATAACTCCTGGCTATACTCCTGTTCCATCCCTAGTTAGCACTTTAATGGTAAACACCAGAAACGACTGTTTAATTGAATACTTACTTTTTCATTGTGTCCTAATATTACTATAAGCAATTTTCTGCTTCCTAACCTTCACTCTATTTCAAAACACAAGTCCCGCCATATATTTTCTCATTCTTGAAAGTTTATCTAATTACAAATCATCTGCTATGCCTTTTTGTCATTTAACCATATCTATCTGCAGTACTTTTTCTCTTTCTACCTCAGCTTAATTTTTGGCATCAAATCAAAGTACCCAATTTTATTACCCACAAATATCTGCTACTGTATTGTAAAGTAACTTATGTTTATCTAATGAATTTCAATATAGGTACTTCACAATATTGCAGGATTTCATTTATTTAACGATTTTGTTTACTCATAAATATCTCTGTACTGCAGTTTTTATTCTATGTGGCATTTACTCTTTCTATTAATATATGACATTGTACACATTTGTGCATTGCTTTTTTTTTCCCTGGGCTTCCACTGAAAAGTTTTTTTTCTTTTCCCAGTTGAACTTTCCCAGTTAACAAACGGAAATATATTATAGGTCTCACCATAGATATAAACAAAAGTTTAAGACCTTAGGATCTCTTGTTTCAAATATACTCAATACTAAACCAGCTTGACTCAGAGCCCTGTTTCATGGCTTGAAAATGATACTTAAATACAAACCAGTTCCAACTATGATACCAATATTTTTCGCCAGGTCAGTTATGTCTTTTACCTCATCAGTTATATCTAGTACATTATTTCCCATCATGATTTTGGCCATCATAAATTTCCCCATGGCAACTATCTTACTTTTCTTCAAATTATATTGTAATCCTGTTTCAATAGCATAATCATATACTAGATAAGTACTTATTTAATTGCTTCTCATCTTTAAGATTATCTGTTTGGACAAACAACATTTTGTTAAGCAATTTTTGTATAATTTTCAGCATTTCAGAAAATACCATAATGAAGACTCTGAGTCCCAGTACAGAACCTTGACAATGATCTCCAGCTTTAGCAAACACCTTGTAAAAGGACACACTGCACACATCAGTTAACTAATTTGCTGCTTATTATAAAATAATTTACACATAACCATGTATCTAAAAACCCACTTCTGGAAACTATTTAAGTGACTGACTTCTGATTACTTTATTTGTGTATTTATTCACATTTAGGGTTGAAATAATTGCATTTGCTCAGATTGTGCTGCTGTTGTCTGGCTAACTTGAAATCACTTTGCTAGTTTGTTAAAGTTGTGTTTTAGTAACATACTCTCAAGCAATCCTTTTGTGTTTTTAAATTAAGAGGACTGGGATAATCCATCTTGCAGCAAACTAATAAGAAAGCTGTAAATGTAGTTGTTTTTTGGCCAGAGAGTTTAGAAGTCAATTTCCTATGCACATCTTTTGACTCATTCCCACATATATCAGTAATGCTTGGCATCCCCTCCTGTGCATCTGAAGTGATTTTCTTGCATAACATACCATCCAAACAAAAGCTAAGTACTTGTATTTAAAAATCACATTTCCAGGAGCTATTTAAGTGATTAACTGCTGATTTCACATTTTATTTGTATATTTTTATGCATTTAAGGCTGAAATTACTGCACTTTCTCAAACTGCCTTGCTGTTGTCTGATTGCCAAGACATTGTGTTGTATACTTAGTTTGTTAAAGTTGTTTTGTGATAGCATATACTCTCAAGTAATTTTTTTTGTGTTTTATGCAAAGAAGATATTCCATCTAGTGGCAGTAGATGGTGGCCTAGCCTATCTGAGTTGGTAAACACATAGGAAAACTGTAAGTGTAGTCGTTTTATTTGCCAGAAGGTTTATAAGCCAGTTTCCTGTGTTTTAAGTGCCTGTATGAATTTGGAGCATTTTGCCTGCCGCAGCTCATGCCACAGCAGCAGTCAGTAGTATCCTGTATGCACACACACACATCTGGAAGTACCCTGTCTGCACACACATCTGGAAGTACCCTGTATAGACACACACATCTAGAGGTACCGTATATAGATAAATACATCTAGAAACCAAACTTTCCCTATAAAACTTCCTCTGAAATTGTACCAGTAACTTGGTGAATGTAGAGCATCTGCTTTGCACATCAGTGGCACAGAGCAGCTAGTTTGCACATTGAGCAGCACCACCCCTTGAATTTAGTTTTATATAGATTAGTCTAGTCTCCAGTCCCAAAAGCACCCTTACTCAGCCCACTACTAACCCCTCCAGGGATGATACCACAACATGAACAGAAGATGATCAAATGTAATAATTGGCTTAGTTTCCGGTCTCATTCTAGGAAGATACAATATTTGCCAGCATGGGAGAACATGGTTAACAAACCATGTTGCTTTGCCAAGGATGGTCTGGACCTGTCCACTTTCAAATATTGGCTAAAACATTGTCATCTCAATAGAGCCTTTTACAGGCAATGTCACACTGACAACACTTCCAACATAGCAAAATCTACCCCAGAAAATATAAAGGTGTTACCACTCAATACAAGGAGTCTAAACAAGAAGCTCCACCATCTCTCCAAGCTCTCCTAACCTTGGAGCATGTGTACATTTGTGCAGTTACAGTGACATGGTTTAAAGCCACAGAGGGTACCCAAGCAGTGCAAGGATTCAGGGCCATCCACATATTTAGACCAGCAACTGATGAGGCAGAAATTAAAGGAGGAGATATTTTGATTTACATCAGTAACAAGCATACCTCTAGATTGGTAAAACAGGATGATGTACTAGAGTTCCTCTGTGTCTAGATTGCCATGGAAAAAGTCCCATATCATAACCTAGCAAGTTGCAGGTCACTCTCTACATCCCATGAAATCCAGAGCTCATACCTGTACTTATTAAAATCACTTGTGATTCATCCAAATACTGCACTCATGAGGGACATTAATTACCTCGCCATAAACTGAGAATCCTACATGAGTCCAAATTTGCAGGAGCAAAGACTCCTACGCTTTGTAAACACAAACCAGATACTGCATATGCCTACCAGAGGTGTAAACGTATAGCACCTGGTACTCCCAGACATGGAAGAATAATCTCCCCCATCCACGTTGTGTCCTCTCTGGTAAGATCAGACCACAAAGCCATCTTCTTTGAAATAAAAATCAGTTCTTTTCCCCAGTAAACCCTGTCACAGTTAGGAACGACTCCAAGGCAAACTACCTTTTATTAAGTGATAACCTGTCAGATTTTCAAGCCCCTCCAAACCCAGATAACACAGCAGCCTATGCAGAATTATTCACAGAAGCTCTGTACGGCCTTACCAATGGCTGCATATGGACAGCTATGCCTACCAGGCATAAGCCCACAACTAACTTAAAAAACAAACGACCATAGTGGAATCCTAAATTAAACAGGTTGTACAAGAAAAGAAAAATGTCATAGCTTAAATTAGGAAGTGTAACACCAAAAATGATAAAAACTCTCTTCATCAAACTGAACAGACAACTAAGAGGATTAATTAAGTCCAACAAAGCAAAGGGCAACCACAAAGCCACCTTTAGCTATGTCCAAAACCTCAACAGCAGCGCACAACAGTGTGTTGAACTGTTGGTAAATGGAGCCACATACACAGAACCAGAAAATATAGCAAGTCTTCTGGCTGACAAATTCAGCTCTAACTCCCCCTCGCCCACCCCCCAGGAATCAACAGTACATAACATAACCACTACAACTATCAGTAGTAGTAGTCTTAAAGGCACGCTCTATGGACAGGAATACAGGTCTGATGGTCCCCAGTAATATCCCAGGATGCCTCCTAAAGAGTTTGAAATATGACCTATCAGGGCCATTTGAGTCACTCTTCAGCTATAGCTTCCTTAAAGGCTTTGTACCACATGAATGTTGGACTGCAACAGTCATTCCTCTATACACAGGCAGACAATCAACAGATCCCAGGAACTATAGATCCATTATTCTGACTACTCACATATGCAAAACCATGGAAACAATTATAATAAAAATGATTAACAATGACATAGGAAACCTTCAGAAACTGGACCTAACCCAGTTTGGTTTCATAAAATGCAGATCATGTCAAGTGAACCTGGTAGACCCCTTTCAGAAGGTCACCAAGGCAATGGATGAGAGCAAAACGGTGCATCCTGCCTATCCTGACCTCCTGATACAATACCCCAGTTGGACATTGTAAACAAACACATGGAGTTAAACATAAATGCCTATATAACCCACTGGATAGCCAGTTGGCTCACAGATAGGACTCGGGAGGTTAGGATTGGAGAGGCCACCTCCACAAAGCAGCCAGTCACCACTGGAGTCTCCCAGGGCTCCATGAAGGGTTTGCTCCTCTTTGGCATCTATTTCTCAGACGTCAAGGCCAATGTCAAGGGCCTCTGACTTGCCAAGCTTGCAGATAATGGCAAGCTGGGGGCAGTCATAACCCCCCCCCCAAGATACAAAGATTTTTACAGCAGGTCTAACACAGACAATTGACTGGTGCCAAAGCCATGGCTTAAAACTCAATGCCAAGAAATGCACAGTAGTACCTTTTGGGAAGTCAGCCACCCCAGGAAATTACCTCATCAATGAAACATCCCTAAAGTAAACATAACAGTCAAGGATTTAGTGACTCATGATGACAGTAACCTGGCTTTCATTTGTCTAATGTAGCAAGAAAATCATTCTGTGTCACTCAACATATAAGTAAGAGCAGGACATCTAGGGCCAGAGAAGTCATCATGCCACAATATCCGTCCCTCATTATACCCATCATTGAGTATAACTATCCCTTTGGTATGTACCTGACCAGTCACGTGCAATAACTAGAATGTCCACAGGGGCTTCCTCACTAAAAGAACAGAGGGAGTAAACACAATGCCCTGTGCAGACAGTCTCATATCCCTATCCTTATAGTCTGTTTCCTACAGACTGCTGAGAGGTGATTTATTCCTAGCATACAAGGCTTCCTTATAGGATCACAGGGTCATAGGAGGTTACTAAGCGATTGCTTCTGAGGCCCTTATAAGCCTAGCCAAGAGTTTACCCATGTTTAATCAAATCAGCACCCGATGCCCCTGTCCAGCAGGACATGGGTGGAATCCCAGGGGTATATTTTCTATTTCCCATCCAGTTATCCAGGTTGCGCTTAAAAAGGGGTAAAGAGGTATTCTGCTTGATGGGGAGAGGGAGTCTACTCCATAGATGAGGGAGTCTCTGGGACACAAATCTGTCCCACCAAGTCTTCTTGATGTCACAGACCAGGTTGAGGCCACGAGTGTGTGTTACTCAAGTGGAACCTGACTTGCGGATATGCAGCAGTCCCATCAAGGTGGGGGTCTGTGAATGCCTTGTATGCCAGACAGAGGACACCTCTGTGGAGTCTGTATGAAACTGAGTTAAGGGATAGGGCTTTTAGCCTATCTGTGTATGGTAGATGTTTGAGGCCCTGGATTCTCCTGTTGAGGAACCTCTGTGGTCTCTCCAGCTGCTGCATGTGCTTTGCAAGGTACATGCCGAAAGGGGCGCTGTACTTGATAATGGGCATTATAAGGGAAGAATACAGGGATGTTATGACCTCCTTGTCCCTGGATGAAATACCCTTACTTATGAGGTGGGCCATGTAGAAGGCTTTCCATACAACGGAAGCAACATGGTGGTCAAAAGTCTGGTTGCTATCAACCAGGGTGCCCAAATCCCTCACAACGGATTGAGTGTTTAGGACACTGTTATTAATTTGATAATTTGTGGGGACATCACTCTCCCCAAAGGGGATGAGGATGCATTTTTTGGTATTCAGCTTGAGGCCATGTTTCTGGCACCAGTCATTTGTCTGAGTGAGACCCTCTTGGAGTATGTCCATATTACTAGGGGAATTGATGACAGCACCCAGCTTGCACTCATCTGCAAACTTGGTCGTCCATAGCCCACTGGTTTTGGCCTGCACCTCAGAAAAGTATATCCCAATTAACAGAGGCCCCAAGACTGAACCCTGGCGTATGCCACTTGTTACAGGTCTACTGCTTGAGATGGCTTCTCCTGTTTTGACTACATGGGTTCTATCAGTGAGCCAGTTTGCTACACATCTGGTAACATATGGATTGATTCCTAGTTGAAAGAGTTTATCTGTTATGCCCGAGTGGGAAATAATGTCAAAGGCTTTGGCCAGATCAAGGTAGACAGTGTCCACCACCTTCCTCTTGTCCATGGCTTTGGTGACTGTCTCAAAGAAGTCGACCAAATTTAGCAGACATAACCACCCCTTGATGAAGCCAAACTGTGTGGGATCAAGTGTTTGGAGGTTACCAATGTCCTTGTTGATGAGGTCCATGATAATCTGTTCCATGGTCTTGCAGATCAGGCTAGTTAGGCTGATGGGTCTATAATTTCCCAGATCATTGGACACTCCACCTTTGTGTAAAGGGATGACAGTGGCTGTCCTCCACTCAGCTGGGATGAAGCCATTACTCAGGATTTGGTTGAAAAGGGTTCCTAGTGGTGTTGCAAGTTCCTCCCTGAGTTCACGTAGGATGCAGCCTGGAATGTTATTGGCTGCCATGGAGGCGGTAATTTTTGCTTTTGAGAGAGCAGTGATGACCTGTTCCATAGATATAAGGGGAAGGGGGCAAGTACTGGGGATGCCCTGATTTACTGACGGGGAGACAAAGTTTTCGCTGAATCTGTCAGCCAGCAAGTTTGCTATATCTATGGCATTTGTATATGTGGTGTCCTTGACTACCAGTTCTGAACAGATCTGGGTGCTTCCTTTGAGGTTGTGGACACGTGAAGAAGGCCTTATCATTGTTTCTATTAGATGTGGCCAATTTGGACTCAAAGTTTGCTTTAGAGGATTTCATTAGTGCTCTTATTTGCTTGTTCAGGCTAAGGAGACTTTGCTTCCAATTGGGCACCTACTCCTTCTTGGTCTTGGACAGCAATTTTTTCCTTTTGTTACAGAGTTTATTTATTGCAGATGTCTACCATAAAGGTTTACTCTTCCTTTCAGAGGATGATTTAGTCCTGTTGGGTATGCCTGTTTCCATGCATCTATATAAATGCTTGTATAGTGCTTTGATGTAGTTTTGGATATTGGTGACAGTCCCTACCGAGGGGGAGGGGGCTGTGAAGTTGTTTATACCATCCCTCAGGAGGCTGTAATCAGCTTTGGAGAAGTTTTTATGTCTGATACTAGCTAGAGGGGGGTTGGGGGAGATGGTGACTTCAAAAGTGACCACTTTGTGGTCGGATCTTACCAGGGAGGATGATACTATAGGGAAGCTGCTGTGGTTACTCATGTTGGTTAATACCAAGTCCAAGATATTATGACCCCTTGCGGGGGTATCGACTAGCTGTTCCAAGGCATTTGCATTGACAAACTCAAGGAATCTCTGGTTATTTGTGCTCTGGCATGAGTAGTTCTTCCAGTCTAAGTTTGGGAAGTTAAATCACCCAGGATCAGGGTAAAGGGTTGAATCTTGATAGATTCGAACAGATCTAAGTAGGCAGATTGGGCATCTTGAGTAAGACTTGGGGGTCGGTAGCTAGCTATGATTTGAATAGGGGTCTTGTCAATGGTTAACTGCACTTGAAATGTCTCCTGTGTGTCATACTGCTTGACCAGCCTGGAAGTGTGTATGTCTTTAATGTATATTGAAACTCCACCTCCTTTGGCCTTACTGCCCACAGTTTGGGATCTGAATGTATGATAGGATGAGTAACCAGATAACGTTGGGGTGCTGTCTGCAGCCTTGAACCAGGTATCTGTGACTGTACAGATGTCAGCATTTTCCAGGGTTAGGAATGCTTGCAATGAGTGCAGTTTCATGTTTAGACTCCTAGCATTTAGCAGCATGACCTTTAATTTGTGTTTTGTTAAAATTTTTATGTTGGTAGTTTTAACTTCATCACTTTTCCTAAAAAAGGCACTATAGAGGAGGCTAGAGCCTTTGACAGAAGCCTGAAGCCCAGCTGAGACAGATGCAGGCCATCTCTGGCAAAGCATTGTGGTCTGTCGATCATATCTTCCCAGGCTGTCAGATACTGGATCCCCCTGGAATGACACCAGAAACTAAGCTAATTGTTAAAGTCAATCATTTTCTGTTTGTATTGCGGCATCATTCTGGGTGACGGCAGAATGCTGCTTAAGGCTAGGGACATACCTGCTTGGGACACATAATCAGCAAGCTCAATCATGTCTCTCTTCATATAGTCCAGAGAGGTACATCTCAAGTCATTCACGCCAACATGGATTATGATAGAGTCATAACAGTACCTGTTGTTGAGAGACTTGAGTGCGTGTGTGATATGACGGATTCTGTTACCTGACAGACAACTAACCGTGACTTTCTCCTTATCCAGCCTGGTGAGAGATACATCTGTGTGTCTCACAATGGAGTCTCCTATGACTAATATGTTGAGTTTCTGGTGATTCCTTAGTGGTTGTGAGGCACAGGTGTGTGGACTATGCATGGTATGTGGTGTGGAGGGCTGTGGAGATAATGTGTGTTTTTGCCTCGGAGTTCTCCTTTGTTTGGGTATGTTTATGTGGAGGACCTCCTCATATGTAGGTGTGTGTTGTGTAGGTATGGGTGGTGTTTGAGGTGTAGTGATTGTGTTGACAACCTTTTCAGTGCCAGATATACTGGCTTGAGGGGGAGAGAGCTTGAACTCTAGGTTCCTAATGTAATTGCATCTTTCACAAATTGTGTTCCTAGGTGGTAGTAGTAGATGTTTGTCTGTGTACATGAGCCAGTTGCTACACTGTCTCATGATGCCCATATAAACCAGACTGGCAGGAGAAACTGTAGGAAATTGTCCATCCATATTTGTCAGAATCTGAGGGAGAAAGGCCAGGGAGAGCTAAGGGGTGGGCCTAAAGCCCAAGTGCTTAAACCAAAACTAAGAGCTTAGTGTAACACTTAAGAATAACAATGAACAATTTAGACAGGCTATAAACAAGCAGTAATAAATGCAACAGAATAGATGCAGTAGAACACTTTAGAGAACAGGCAGCAAGTAGCAGGAAGAAGCAAAACAAGATGAAGTAACAGAGTAGTAGGAAAGAAAAACACAAATTAGAAAAATATAAGCAGCTGAATAAAGTTTGTTTTAAGTAAATAGGGATAGAGCAGGAACAGAAGATAATTCAAGGTTTCGGGACTAAGGGGTTTGGCCTTTCCAAATGATCTTTGTATTAGGTAGAATGAGCTAATGAGATGGGACTGGGAGGAGTGTACCAGATCAAATTTACAGTAGGGGCAGGCAACTGCAAGAGCCACCAACTTTAAAAATAGAACAGCAATAGGGTGAGAGGGTGGGACAAAAAAGGTTTCAGCAGAGATCAGAATACAATGCCAGCAAAAATATAAATAATTCAGTCAAGCAAAAATAAGACAGTGCAGCACTATGAACAGTTAAAGTGCCAAAAAATATACTTATCAGCTTCATATTTCCAGATAGTTTGAGAAGTACTCTTAGTCAGAACACTAGGAGATTCTAGCAATGGTATGCAGGGGTTTACAAAAAGGGAATATTTTTTATACCAACAAGCCTTGAGACATTCAGATAACACAAAAGCTGTTAGACCAGTTTTACCAACTTTAAGAAAAAACAGCAATAGATGTGAAAAAAGGTTTCAGCAGAGGTCAGAATATAATGCCAACAAATATATAAATAATTCAGTCAAGCAAATGTAAGACAGTGCAGAACTGCAAACATTTAAAGTTTGGATCCTACCCTGATGGACCGTCTGCATATCCACAAAATGAACAGCATCAGAACAGAATTAGAAAACTTTGCTTACAATTTAAATAAAAAGATACACTGTAATAGACTTCAGTATGGGGCCTACCTCGTAGAAGTCTACTACAGTGTTTTTAAATGTTAGTTAAACAGTAGATCTGATGAAGCGCCTGTGGTGGGCGTGAAAGTGCTTACCTTTTAGTTTTGATCTGTTTGTTGATTTAATAAAGTAACCGTGTTATTTTCTGTTGTGCTGACTGGACTCTCTCTTTGCTACAGTTTTACATTCAAACTATATTTATAAAGGAATTGCTGAACTTGGGTATCTGTGATAAAAAAAATCTTTAATGTATTCAGTACTTGTATCCTGAAGAATACATGGGGGTGTTATTGCCAGGAATCATACACAGCAAGATGGAAGTTTCTACCAGTAAATCACAATCAATAACACAGCTAAAATCAGTTCTGATTATGTCCCATGAACGAAAGCACTTTATCTGTTAAAGAGTTGCGCAGAATTGCAGCTGTGTTACTGACTATAATTTATTGGTGAAAACCTTCAGCTTGCTGTGTATGAAATCCATGGGGACAGCATCTTTTCTTTGTGGTTACTATTGGTTCCGAGTTTTGGGCACACAGATTTGGCTTTCTGTTCCCTTTTGAATACATGGTGATAGTATAAAGGTTAAGGTGGGTACTTCACAATCACAAAGTACAGGGTTTGATTCTCACCTTTGAAAGAAAAATTGGATAGACTTGAAATGACTTATAAAGGCAGCTAGCCTAGTATTTATCTATGAACCTATGAACATGTGCACAATGAGGTAACCATATGAAATGTCAGGACCTGCTACAGTGAGTCCCGAAATACAGAGACTGAATGGCTGAAAGAATGGATTTATATACGTTAAGTCCAATTTGCCATTTCTAGGAATATTCCCTTTTCTCCTAGGTATAGCAAACTTGGATTTGGAATATATAAGTTCAGTAGGGGTGCAATTGGCTTACCCCCCTCCCAGCAAAAAGAAATGAGAAGAGCAATTATTGAGTCTTTTTTTTTTTTGGCTTGTTGTCACATTTCTGTATGAAGCCATATAATGATTGTCCATCTATAAAAGCTAACAAAATGTTATCAGATGAAGTTGAGGTATCAAATTATTTCAACTTTTTTAGAAAAATGACATCAATCCTTGCTATAGGAGTTAATTGTTGTATCATTTAAGTTTTACTTCTGCAAACACTGTTAGTGGTTCCATCTAAGAAGTGAGGGTACGTACTATAGGCCTAAATGAAGGATGAGTCGTGCCTTTGTGTATTCAGGAATGACAAAATATATTCCCATTCTGGTTTGGGAACATCCAAAAAAGTGTAATAAATCTAGCATGATAGCCTTGTTATCTAACAAGTCAGTTAACATATTGTGTTTCATTTTGTATGCTATGTTAACTTCATTTAGACAACCCTCACAATATGCACTGGATTCTGACAGCAACAATTCTGTGGCCTGCACATAACCTAATGTGTCCACAGTAACACCCCCACCCCTCCCACTTTACCCCATTGTCAGTTTTTATGATCCTTTTGTCTGCAGTTAATATGTTAATGGTTTACTTATCCACTTATATTAAATTATAAAACTTATTTCTAAGAGGTAAACTTAATACCTTAATACCTGCCTAATTTTATTCACACACACACCTCTTTAAGCATGAAAATTCCTGCATTCAAGGAGGATTAAAATCACTTTTCTTGTGTATGGGGCACAGGAAATTTTAGTAAACATAACATCTTGTATTGTCATTCTTCAACAGGTAATTCAGCTACAGTCTGTGAGTAAAGTGTTTTAGTTGTAGAGGTGTCTAAAGTACAATTTCTTGATTTGTTTTGTAAAAATTTTTAAAAATGGTCCTGGTTTGTTAACTTCAGCCAGTAACCCTGGAATTCATCTCATGAACACTGACTTGCAAGATTTCTAGTTTTAAATATTCTCCTCTATCTTTCAGTATGGCATCTGTGTTCTGTGGATACTCACCTTGTCATTTCATAGTTTTGTCTCGTTAACTGATTTTTTTCACTGACTGTAAAATATATTGTGAGGACAGCAATACTGAATGAGATGGGGCCTTACGATGAGTTTTCAAATTTGGCCGTGGACTACTGCCAACATTTGAGTTTTCATATGGTGTGAAACATTCATTTATTACTGAATTGCAATATAATATCTCCATAGTTTAACAGAAAGAATCTGATTCTGAAAATGTAGCTTAAGCCAGTGGCAACTGTCAGTGTTTTAAATTTAACATTTCATTTGGTGAAGACTAGCTTACATAAATGCTAGTTTTCAACAGTTAAGTTTCACATTTTCTATATGCATTTTGGGGGGCTGTTTTTACACCAAGTGACAACTGACATTTTTTTTTTTTTCGTTTTTTTTTTTTTCTGTGCTGCTAAAATAACCTTTTGACCCAGGTCAGACCAAACTTTCTCCAAACTTAAAAACAACCTCTCTGCAATGAACTAGTTCACCACACATACCATCCAAGACCCTGAGACAGCAGCCATCTCTTTAACTAGTTCACTACTCTTTATCACCAGGTTGTATAAATCCAAACAAAATAATCAGATTACCAAAAAACTTAAAATCCTACTAGAAATTAGAGACAAAGCCTGGAAATCTTGAAAACAAAGCAACACACCAGGAGCGAGGGATCGATTCATCTTCTCATGTAACCTTGCCAAAAAAAGTATCAGAAGGCACAAGGAAATCTAACTGCAACATTATTATATCTCCCTTATCAACTAATCAGAAAATTCTTGGCCCAAGCAAATCAAATAACAGGCAGATATAATAAAAACTTCTTCACAACAAACAAGCAAACAAATTACAGAAAACAATCCTTTTACACCAGATAACTTCCTTTCTGAATTCACCCACATTCTTCCTCCACCTCATTTCCTGTACATGCTTACCCTCTGTCCATAGCGCACCAGAATTCTCCCCACCATTTGACCTCAAAGCAGTTTCAAAAAACAGCATTGCTAACATTATGAACAAAAACTCCAATGGCAAGCCCCCAGGCTCAAACAACCTAAAGCTCTGGTTCATTAAAGTATCTGCTATGCATATCTTCCTAAAATACTTTTCTAACCACTGCCTCTGTCAACCTTCTTCACCAGCATTTTTAAAAATGTCATTATTTATTTATTTATTTTACATTTGTTTACCGGGATAGTCCGACTGGACACATGTCCATTTTCAGCGGAGGCCCGGGAAGAAAAGCTCCACGTAGACAAACTTACATAGATTACACAGAAGTTAGCAAACAATTATAAAAACAAAGTGATTATATACAATGGCTTAGTAGTGTTCCCTAGTAGGGACTCACAATTGTCATGGACAGACACAATTAAAAGTAAGAGACATCAGACTGGAAGCAGAGCTTGGTGACTTAGTTACAAGTTATGATAATTACAGAATAAGCTTTCAGTTTATAACTTAATCAGGGTTGGTACATGGGCATAGCCAATTCATCATTATCATTAAGCCAATACCTAAAACAATTAATCCTAAAACACAAGCAGAATCCAAGCCGATTTCCATACTCCCAACACTGGGTGAAGTACTAGAAACGTTAGCTGACAACCAACTAGTTACCCACATCTCTAACTAAGAACTATTGTGCCCCATTTAACATGGCTCATAGGCCAATTGTATCACTATGGCAGCAATGTGGGCATTCATTGGTGATCTTATAAAGATATGGCATAAGGAAAATTTTACATGAGATACGTTTATAGACATAACAAAGACCTTTGACATGGCAAGCCACTCTTTCTTTCATACAGCCCACTTAAACCATGGTATCAATTCCAAAGCCTCACAGTGGTTCCGGTACTGTCTTTCCCCATTGGCATTCAACATCAAACTTGTCTGTAACTACTCAACCAGAGAAAACCTATTCAAAGACACTCCACAAGGATCAGTTCTGTCCCACAATTATTTTCCGTTTATATCAATACATTCCACTCAGACATTCCCCACCTCTCGATTTTACTGAATGCTGATGACATGATCATGTAAAGGTCACATTCCTTCCCTCACAACATTTAAGCCTAGCTTCCGCAAGACTTCCTTGTCCTAAACAACTGACTACATTCCAGAGAGATGATAATAACCCAAACAAAGCTGAAGTCTTGCAGTTCAGCTCCTACCAAAAACTAAAAGCCCATCATTTTCATAGGTTCATAGGTTGGTACTAGGCTATAGGCCCTAAGGCCTATGCAAGCCTAGCCATAACAATTCCCTGGAAAATTTTTCCCACAATATTTACTTCTCTGGGCCCCTGTCTAGCAGGGTGATTGACATGATCCCCAGGGTGAATTTCATATCTCCCATCCAATCATCAAGGTTCCTTTTGAAGAGGCCTAATGAGCTGGTCTGCTTGACATGTATGGGCAGTCTATTCTAGAGTATGGGGAGTCTCTGGGTCAGGAACCTATCCCTCCAGCATGTTTTATTCAATGTGATGATAAGGTTTAGATCCCTGGAGCATGTGGCTCTGAGGGATTGGGATTTCTTTAGGTGGAGCTTGTCCAACAGCTCAGGGTTTGACATGGCCTTGTATGTTAAGCAGAGATAGCCTCTGAGTAGACGATATGCCACAGAGTATAGCTGGAGTTTTTTTAGATGGTCAGCATATGGCATCTGCTTTAGGCCTGTGATTCTTTTAGTGAGGTATTTCTGTGGCCTTTCCAGCTGTTGCAGATGTCTTGTGAGGTACATACCAAATGGGGCATTATACTCTATAATGGGTCTAATGAGGGATGAGTACAGTGGGACAATGACCTCCTTTTTTCTGGATGAAAAGCCTTTAGTGATGAGGTGTGCCACGTAGAAGGATTTCCTGACTGTTTTGGCGATGTGGTTATTGAAAGTGAGACCACTATCCACTTGTGTCCCTAAGTCTCTCATCACACTTTCAATGTTTAGTGTCCTGCCACCTATGTGGTAGTTCATGGGTACATGTTTTTTTCCAAAGGGGATGACTATACATTTCTTGGCATTAAGCTTGAGCCCATGGCTCTGGCACCAGGCATCTGTTTCTGTAAGGCCCTTTTGTATAATATCCACATCATTTGGGGATTCAATAATGGCTCCCAGTTTGCAGTCATCTGCAAACTTTGTTAGCCAGAGTCTCTTAATGTTGGCCTGTACTTCAGAGAAGTAGATGCCAAACAAGAGTGGTCCCAGGACTGAACCCTGAGGTACTCCACTTGTCACTTGTCTGGAGCTGGATTTGGAGTTGGCTACTTTTACAGTCTGGGTTCTGTCAGTAAGCCAGTTGGCAACCCATCGAGTGACGTAGGGATTTATGCCCAGCTTAGTAAGTTTATCTATGATTCCAGAGTGGGGGAATGGTGTTGAAGGCCTTGGCGACGTCCAGCTAGGCTGTGTGGACCTCCTTACCCTCATCCACAGCTCTGGTGACCGATTCGAAGAAGTCAGTCAGATTCAGAAGACAAGATTGGCCCTTCACAAACCCAAACTGGGTGGGGTCCAGTGTCTGGAGGTTGCCAATGTCTTTGTTTATAAGTTCCATGATAATGCGTTCCATGCCCTTGCAGATCAGGCTTGTCAGACTGATGGGATGGTAGTTCCTGGGATCCAAGGTGGATCCTCCCTTGTGGAGCAGGATAACTGTATCTGTGCACCACTCAGTGGGCACGAAGCCTGAAGTGAGGCTATGATTAAACATGACACTTAGGTGGGGTGCCAGTTCATTTTGTAGTTCATCTAGTACACAGCCTGGGATGTCATCTGGTCCCATGGATGCTGTATTCTTAGCTTTGGAGAGTGCTGTTTCTACCTGTGTGGCTGTGATTATCGGAATTTGGCAATCTTTTGGTATTGAGATGGGCCCTTTACGGGGTGAGAGGGGAGTGAAGTTGGCACTAAATCGATCTGCCAGGATATTGGCAATATCCTTGGGATCAGTATATTTAATGCCATTCTGTTGTAGTTCAGAGCAGATCCGAGCATTGCCATTTAGATTCTTGACATAACTATAGAATGCCTTGTGGTTGTCTTTGGAATCTTTGGCATTTTTATTTTTATAACTAGCTTTTGAGGATTTTATGAGGGATCTCAACTTCTTACTGAGGCTGGTGAGGGAGTTTTTTGCATCCTGGGATTTTCCTGTTTTCTGCAACAGTTTCTTCCTTCTGTTGTATAGTTTGTTTATAGCAGGGGACCACCAGATTGGCTTCCTTTTTTTGGAGAAGAGCATCTTGGTTCTATTTGGGATGGCACGATTCATGCATGAGTGGATGTGCTCATACAGTGCCTTAGTGTAGGATTCTGCAGTCGAACTTTCAGATCCTGTCTGCGTGGGTGTTGTGAAGTTTGTCACTTCTGACTTTAGTAGCATGAAGTTGGCTTTGGAGAAGTTTTTTAAGGAGGTTTCCTTACTGGGGGGTGGGGGTGGGATGTGGATGTCAAGGGTGATTTGCTTATGGTCAGACCTGACCAATGAGGGGGTGACCACTGGTGTGGAGCATCTATCTCCCATGTTGGTAATGACCAGGTCTAGGATATTGGAGCCCCTGGTGGGAAAATGGATTAGTGGATCCAGGGCGTTGGAATTTATGAATTCCAAGAACCGTTGGGAAAAGGAGTTGGTACCCGAGTAGTTTTCCCAATTAATGGCAGGGTAGTTGAAATCACCTAGTATTAGGGTGCTTGGTTGTATCTTAATATTTTCCAGTATGTTTAGGAAGGTGTAGTTAGAATCTTGGGGTATGGTGGGGGATCTTTAGCAAGCTATAATTTGGATTGCAGTCTTACCTAGTGTTAGTTACACCTGGAGAATTTCAGATCCATTGTGTTGGGCAACTAGCCTGGAGGTGTGAATATCCTTGGTGAATATGGACACTCCTCCACCTTTAATGTTTCAGTCTTGGTTTTGTGGCCGAAAAGTGTGGTAAGAATTGTAGCCTGCTATTGCAGGGGTGCTCACTGGAGCCTTGAACCAGGTCTCAGTCACTGCACAGTTATCGATGTTCTCCATTTTTAGGAGTGCCTCGAGAGAGTGCATTTTGAGGTTTAGACTTCTAGCATTGAGTAGCATTACCTTCAGATTTTGCATGCTTGTATCTGTTATGGTGGTGGTTTTATCCTTTGAACCTTGCCTAAAAAAGGCACTATAGGGGTGGCAAGAGCTTTAGCCAGTAACCTGAATCCCAGGGGTGACAGGTGCAGACCATCTCTGGCAAAGCATCGTGGTTTGTCAATCATGTCTTCCCAGGCAGACAAATACTGGATCCCCTTTGAATGACACCAGAAGCTTAGTCAATTGTTGAAGTCAGTCATTTTGTCCTTATACTGTGGTATTATTCTGGGCGAAGGCAGGACGCTACTCAGTGCTAGGGTCATACCTGCCTGGGTCACATGATCCAAGAGCTCTTCCATGTCTCTTTTCATGTAGTCCAGGGAGGTACATCTCAAGTCATTTACTCCAGCATGGACAATGACAGAGTCGTATTTGTACTTGTTGTGGAGTGACTTGAGTGCATGCGTTATGTGGCGGATCCTGGCACCCGACAGGCAGCTGAGTGATTGGTTAACTGGCTAATTGGTTGTTTTGGACCATTTATAGCTCTTTTGAAGTTCCCTGTTTAAAATCCGCATTTGCACGGCTTTGCGCTGTTGTGCGCATAGCACAGCGCCGGTTAAACAAGGTTAAACTTCTTCTGGCTCCACCAAGTCTGCTCTTCAAATTTTCCCTTAAGGAAGCTCTACTCTTAGTATAATCAGACTACTCGCTATATTATAAGCCTAGCACTTGTTCTCAAAACTTCTCTACTAAGTAAGCACTCTCATACTAAGTAAGCACTACATCCACCTACCACCCCTGTGAATATCCACTTCCTTTAAAGGCACAGCACTCCCTTTATACTGTCCTAGCATGTCGAGTGGTAGAGTACTGGCATCCTCTCCAGTTCAGCTGGTTAATCTGGGTATCTTGAGACAATGCTACAATTGTCTCATGTACACAGACAACCCTCTCCTCCTCCCAATAAACACAAATACATGTGAGAGATGTAACTATATAGCCAAACTGGAGGCTGAACTCTCTCAACTCAGGGCTGGCATGACCAGACAGGAGGAGATGGTAACCACACACACAGCAAACCCAGTCCCACATAGACCTACCACAACTGCAAACCAAACACATAAAAACACAAAGACATACTCGGAGGCTCTAATAAAAAACTTACCAAAACAACAGAGGCTCCCAAAGCAGACATCCGAAAATCCACCACCTCAAAACAAAACACATGCAACACATACTTCAATAAATCAGTGTATCAATCAATCACAGCCCTTAAGGCCAAACATCATGCCTGATACACTAGTAATAGGTGACTCTATAGTCAGATACACTGATGTCCCGCTTACCAGGCTGAACAAGGAGAGGGTGACTGTGAGCTGCCTATCGGGAGTTAGGATCCGCCACATAACACACACACTCAGGTCACTCCAAAGCAAGTACAAATATGACTCCATCATTGTCCATGCTGGCGTGAATTACCTGAGACATACCTCCCTGGACTATATGAAAAAAGACATAGAGGAGCTCTCTGATTATGTAGCCCAGGTTGGTATGACCCTGACCCTGAGCAGCATCTTGCCCTCACCAAGAATGATGCCACAATACAAAGACAAGATGATCAGCTTTAATAATTGGCTCAAGTACTGGTGTTATTCTAAGGGGATCCAATGTCTGTCTGCCTGGGATGACATGTTGGACAAGCCACGCTGCTTCGCAAGGGACGGCTTGCACCTGTCACCACTGGGCTTCCGGATATTGGCTAAGGCTCTTGCCACCCCTATAGTGCCTTTTTTAGGCAAGGCTCAAAAGACAAACCCACCTCCTTAGATAACAAAAATGGAAAAAAACTAAGGGTAATGCTGCTCAACGCCAGAAGTCTAAATCTCAAGATGCAGGCACTTGATGCACTCCTCAGTATGGAGAACATCGACGTCTGTGCAGTAACTGAAACCTGGTTCAAGGCTCCTGAGAGCACCCCAGCGCTACCAGGCTATACCTCGTATCATGCTTTTTGGCCGCAAAACCCAGGCCGAACCACAAAGGGAGGGGCAGTGTCCATATTCATCAAGGACACCCACACCTCCAGGTTAGTAGCAACACATGAAGCATCGGAGACCATACAGGTGCAACTAACCATAGGCAAAACTGCTATACAACTGGTAGCATGTTACAGACCACCCTCCCAATCTCAGGAAACCCACTCAGCCTTCCTGAAGACATTGGAGGATATGAATGTATCACAAAATACCATCATACTGGGAGACTTCAACTACCCTAACATAGATTGGGTACATTATTCTAGCCCTAACACCCTAGCCCAAAGGTTCCTGGAATTCATAAATTCAAATGCACTGGAACAACTAGTCACCTCTCCCACTAGGGGAGATAATATACTAGACCTGATCATCACAAACATGGGGACAAAATGCTCCACACCGGAGGTATACCCCTCGCTAGTGAGATCTGAACACAAACTAATCACCCTGGATATACATATCCCACCTCCACCCCCAGCACAAAAGACCACAGTGAAAAACTTCTCAAAAGCAGACTTCACTCTTCTTAAGACTGAGATGGTATCCTTTAAGCCCACTGGTCCAGTGGATACCACATCCCACAATGCTGAATCCTTCACAAATGCTTTCTATGGACATCTCCAAGAATGCATGGATCATGCAATCCCAAATAAATCCAAGTCCCTCTCCACCAAAGGCAAGCGTCCTGTCTGGTGGACCTCAGCCATAAACAAATTGTATAACAAAAGAAGGAAGCTACTGCATGACAGCAAAATCCCATAAAGGGAAGACATCTCTGATCAACACTAGCAGAAAACTACATTCTCTCATAAAAACATCCAAAGCCAACTTTGAGAGAAAAATCGCTAAGGACACTAAAGATAACCACAAAGCCTTCTTCAGCTATGTTAGAAACCTGGGCGGAAACCCTCAGATATGCTCAGAGTCAGTTCACAACAACAAAAAATACACTGAACCCACAGATATTGCCAACATTCTGGCTGACAGGTTCAGTGCAAATTTCTCCCCTCCCTCACCCCCAAAAGAAGAAATACTTATCCCAGTTGAATGTAATCTCCCTGTCATCTCAGATGTCCAGGTGAGAGCCGCCCTCAGCAAAGCATCAATGGGACCTGACGGTATCCTGGGTTGCGTGCTACGTGAACTCCAAGAGGAGCTAAACCCGCACATAAAAATGCTATTTAACCTTAGCCTTACTACAGGATATGTACCTGAACACTGGTATAAAGCAACAGTGGTCCCACTCCACAAAGGGGGTACCTCTACAGACCCTGGGAACTACCGCCCCATACGCTTAACCAGCCTGGTCTGCAAAGCTATGGAAAGAATCATTATGGAACTCATAAACAGAGACATTGGGGACCTACAGACACTTGACCCCACCCAGTTCGGCTTTGTAAAGGGCAGATCCTGTCTTTTGAACCTGGTTGACTTTTTCGAAACAGTCACTAGAGCCATTGATGAGGGCAAAGCAGTCCATATAGCCTACATGGACTTGGCTAAGGCCTTCGACACAATACCCCACTCAGGCATCATAGATAAGCTCAACAGCTTAAATGTAAACACTTATGTCACTAGATGGGTTGCAAACTGGCTAAAGGACAGAACCCATAAAGTTAAAATTGACGGAGCAATGTCAGACTAAAAGCCAGTCACAAGTGGTGTCCCACAGGGATCTGTCCTGGGACCCCTCTTGTTTGGCATTTATTTCTCAGATGTTAAAGCAAACATGGGAGGGTTGTGGCTGACAAAATTTGCAGATGACTGCAAACTAGGCGCCGTAGTCGATAAACCAGCGGACACATACATCCTACAAAAAGGCCTCACAGAAACGGACAACTGGTACTGGAGTCATGGCCTTAAACTTAATGCCAAAAAATGTATAGTCATCCCCTTTGGGAAAAACAAAGTACCCACAAATTATCACATAGACAGCAACCCACTGAGTATGGAAAAAGTAATCAGAGACCTAGGGACCCAAGTCGACAGCGACCTCTCATTTGACACCCACGTTGCCAAAGTGGTTAGAAAAACATTCTACCTTGCACACCTTATCATGAAGGGATTCACATCCAGATCCAAGGATGTCATTGTGCCCCTATACTCCTCCCTCATCAGACCCATGATTGAGTACAATGCCCCATTTGGTATGTAGCTCACCCGGCATTTGCAACAGCTGGAGAGACCACAAAAGTACCTCACCAAGAGGATCAAGGGTCTCCAACATATGTCTTATTCTGCCAGACTAAAGAAACTCCAGCTCTATTCAGTAGCATACCGCCTGCTCAGAGGTGATCTCTGCCTGACGTACAAGGCCATGTCCAATCAGGAACTGATGGACATGCTCCACCTCAAAAAATCCAAATCCATCAGAACCACGAGAGCTAAAGACTTAAACCTCGGCACAAGTATGAATAGGACATGCTGGAGGGATAGATTCATAACCCAGAGGCTTCCCATGCTCTGGAACAGGATCCCAGTTCATGTTAGGCAGAGCCCCTCACTGACTCTCTTCAAGAGAAATCTTGATGAGTGGATGGGAGATCGTAAGTTTACCCCAGAGGGTCACATCTGTGTCACTACTAGACAGGGGCACAGTAAACTAATTCTATTATATAAGGGGACCTTCACTGTGTCACTACTAGACAGAGGCACAGTATTCTAAATCTATTCTGTGCATTTTGTACCATTTTATGGGGTGGCGAAAGCCACATCACTATGGCTAGGCTTACAAATGCCCCAGGGCAGATAGCCTAGTACTAAACTATGAAACTATGATTAATTTCTCCTTATTGACAAGGAGAGCAGAGTGCTTGTATCAGGTTCAGGCTTCCTAGTGCTTTACAGCAGGTTCTAGAGCAAGTGCTAGTCACAGGGGTTCAGATTTTAGTGCTACTACGGAGAAACCAGCTAGTTTTAAGGGAAAATTTGAAGAGCAGATTTTCTGGCACCTGGAATAGTTTAACTGTAGCCTCACAGTGCTGCACGATGTGAAAAATGTGCAAACACACGCGTTTTTAAGCCAGAAAGTTGAAAGGGATAGAAATCAGCCCAAAAAGGCTAATAAAATTACAATTTCAGAGCTGGAAACCACTCCTCTAGCGTTAGATAGGCAGTAACAATGCTCACCACTCCCACTGGTAGGCAGTAGGACTTCCCTCTGCCACAGCAAGGTCTGTATAGCTCCGAGCACAGAAAATAAAGTCCTGAGACAAGCAAGGCCTGGGATATGGACTGGCTAGAAAAGGTGGGAAACAAGCAAACAAAATAGTATATATATTTTTTTTGTTGTTGAAACAGGCTAAACAATGCAATAATACAGTAAATAAACACAGAAAAGTCTAACACACTTAAGTGTGTAGTCCTAAACTGTAAATGCAATTAAAACTCTACAAAATTAGCAATTTAAAACTTTTTAAATGAAGCAAGGCAAGTGCACAACTGAAAAACCATTTAAGTGGCAGTAATACAGTAGAATAAGTAGCTAGTCTACATATACAGAGAAGTCTATATATACAGAAAAGCAGCTAAAACACACAAACCCTTCAGATGCAGTGCAACCTAGAGTATTTGCGTTGTAGCAATACTAAAGCAATTACAGTTATAATAAATGCTCTAAAATACACTCTATATTTCCAAAATGTTTGAGAAGCACAGTCAGAACATAAGGAAATTCAGGCAAAATTTTTTTTTTTTTTGAAAGGAAAAAAGGATAAACAGAACGCCTTATCAAATGGTCTCTCTGTATTAGGTAGAATGAGCTAATGGCACTAGACTGGGAGTGTCCCAGATCAGATTTACAGTAGGGACGGGCAACTACAAAGCCGCCAAGTATAACACAAGACACCAACAGGGAGGGTGGGTGGGGACACTAAAGCTATTAGCCTACAAAGCACTAGAGAAAGCCACAAAATGAAAGTTATTTGTAAAGATACAGAATGCTTTAACTGCAAACAAATCAGTTACCCATGCAGATTTCAATAAAAGTGCTGTATATAAATTGCTAGAACAATAAACTGTATAAATAATAGAAAAAAAAAACAGGATACTTATATATATCTCAGCTAAGAGTTGGAGTCCACAACTCTCATCCACTCTGCTCAGTGTGTATAGACAGAAACTCTCTCAAAGTTAGGGCTTAAATACCAGAAGAACAACTTTTTTTTTTTTTTTTTTTTTTTTTTTACAAAAACACAAAAGAACCAGCCCCCACTAGCCTGCAGCTATTAGCCTACAAAGCACTAGAGGAAGCCACAAAATGAAAATTATTTGTAAAGATACAGAATGCTTTAACTGCAAACAAATCAGTTACCCATGCAGATTTCAATAAAAGTGCTGTATATAAATTGCTAGAACAATAAACTGTATAAATAATAGAAAAAAAAAAACAGGATACTTATATATCTCAGCTAAGAGTTGGAGTCTACAACTCTCATCCACCCTGCTCAGTTTGTATAGACAGAAACTCTGTCAAAGTTAGGGCTTAAATACCAGAAGAACAACTTTTTTTTTTTTTTACAAAAACACAAAAGAACCAGCCCCCACTAGCGTGCAGCTATTAGTCTACAAAGCACTAGAGAAAGCCACAAAATGAAAGTTATTTGTAAAGATACAGAATGCTTTAACTGCAAACAAATCAGTTACCCATGCAGATTTCAATAAAAGTGCTGTATATAAATTGCTAGAACAATAAACTGTATAAATAATAGAAAAAAACAGAATACTTATATATATCTCAGCTAAGAGTTGGAGTCCACAACTCTCATCCACTCTGCTCAGTGTGTATAGACAGAAACTCTCTCAAAGTTAGGGCTTATACCAGAAGAACAACTTTTTTTTACAAAAACACAAAAGAACCAGCCCCCACTAGACTGCAGCTATTAGCCTACAAAGCACTAGAGGAAGCCACAAAATGAAAGTTATTTGTAAAGATACAGAATGCTTTAACTGCAAACAAATCAGTTACCCATGCAGATTTCAATAAAAGTGCTGTATATAAATTGCTAGAACAATAAACTGTATAAATAATAGAAAAAAAAAACAGGATACTTATATATCTCAGCTAAGAGTTGGAGTCCACAACTCTCATCCACCCTGCTCAGTTTGTATAGACAGAAACTCTGTCAAAGTTAGGGCTTAAATACCAGAAGAACAACTTTTTTTTTTTTTTTTTTTTTTTTTACAAAAACACAAAAGAACCAGCCCCCACTAGCGTGCAGCTATTAGTCTACAAAGCACTAGAGAAAGCCACAAAATGAAAGTTATTTGTAAAGATACAGAATGCTTTAACTGCAAACAAATCAGTTACCTGTGCAGATTTCAATAAAAGTGCTGTATATAAATTGCTAGAACAATAAACTGTATAAATAATCGAAAAAAACAGGATACTTATATATCTCAGCTAATAGTTGGAGTGCACAACTCTCATCCACTCTGCTCAGTTTATATAGACAGAAATTCTGTCAAAGTTAGGGCTTAAATACCAGAAGAACGACTTTTTTTTTTTTTTTTTTTACAAAAACACAAAAGAACCAGCCCCCACTAGCGTGCAGCTATTAGCCTACAAAGCACTAGAGAAAGCCACAAAATGAAAGTTATTTGTAAAGATACAGAATGCTTTAACTGCAAACAAATCAGTTACCTGTGCAGATTTCAATAAAAGTGCTGTATATAAATTGCTAGAACAATAAACTGTATAAATAATCAAAGAAAACAGGATACTTATATATCTCAGCTAATAGTTGGAGTCCACAACTCTCATCCATTCTGCTCAGTGGCATGGAAGATCTCATATTTCATACATCAAGCAGAAAAGCAATACAGAAAGTTGATAGCTCACCTGGGACCTACCCTAAATCTGACAGCTACTACCTCTAAAACATACATGATCAACCTCCAAACAACAACTAGTCCAATCTGCCAGTTCTTCTCTCTAGCTCCTTCTCAAAAAGGCAGAATGGTTACCAGTTCTACAAAGAACACATCTAGTACTCGGCACCCAACTTTTTATACTTTTAAACTAAAATTCCTTCAGGTGCCTTGCAGGGTGGTTCAGTTTTAGGGATTGAACATAATACCTCAGATCACAACTGAATCATGTTGCATCCTTCAACACCATCTTTTCTTCTTGGAAAAGCAGTGACCACAACTTCTTAGTACGAGGACCAAAACTTTGGCAATCGATACTTTCAATCACAAGGTGCTCAAACAGTCTTGACAAATGCAGGAAAGACTACAAACACTACTTATTTAAAGAGGCAGACTGACACCACTATTCCAACATAACCTTATTTAAACCCCTCACAACATCTACTGGTCCAAACCACCCCTTCCATAAAGACATCAACCAGCATCTGTCCTCATCAGACTTTCATCCACACTTGTTTCTGTTTCCTTTCTCTTTTTCTTCACATATATTACCCCACCTCCTTCACACCCTGTGTCATCCAGCAATATGCTTACTATTTCCTCTGTCTCTGTAGCTCCCCTCAGCCCCACTAACCTTCTCAACACCTCCCTTTACTAACACCCACTCATCCATTTCTCTAACTCACATTAACACTCTCTCACCACATCCCCTCTAACCTTAATGATTCTCTTTGCAATCAACACAGCATAGATAATAATACTTGTGTACCAATACCTTTATATCTCTGTACTCCTAACAAAAAGCTTTCTGTTTATAAGTCTTCAGGACTTACAATGTGTAAACATCAGCTACTTGATATGTTCTTCCTTCTGTGAATGTTAATTGTAATGCTTTATGTTTTACAATGACTGCAAATCAGAATGTTTTGCATCTTAATGTTTTTGTTTTGTTATCTTTTCCCCCAGACTAAGACTGAAATCAGTCCTCAGTGGATCATTGTTCTACCCAATTCACAAATCTAATAAAATAAATATTTTGCAGAATTACAAGAAATCAACTTTTGAGACAAAACTGTTCAGTAACAATGCAATTGTCTAGTGATGTTACTGACCTGCCCTTTAACCAAATGTTAATCAAATACATACATAATCCTCAGCAATGACAAATCATTTTTGTAACTAGGTAAACCAGTAAGATAGTCTTTTCACTGTTATAGTCTCTGCCATACCATTCAATTTAAAAGATGAATATGACACTAATGTTGTGTCTACAAAGTGCTTGAAAGAACATAAATTACCTCTGTGGTCTCACTTAGCTTTTTTCAGTTACATATTATGAGAATTTCGATTTCACATTGCATAATCTTGCATGCCTCCATTTAAAAAAAATGAAATAAATCTCCAATTTTCTGTCTGCATGCCTTCACTCCGTTATGTTGTATAATTGGGATTGTCAGCACAGATCACTCTTTGTAGAGACAGGCACCAGAGTAATCTGCGTAATTGTTAATTGGGCCATTATCAATCTTGTAGATATGACACCTGGGTATGCTTTCCGACATTTATAGGATCTTCCAAAATATTTTCCTTTTAGCAAGAAATGCATTAATTCCTCGCACATTTATCTACCAAAGACATGTACCAGTTTTTGTCCTTATTTATTTCATTAAGTAAACCTACTAATTAATACAGTGTAATAATTAATTTGCTATATAGCTGAAAAAATTCTAAGTTTATTTCCCCGATGAGTTCACTGCTATTCAAAAGTTAACTTATGAGCCTTTACTACATTCTGTTTTATTATAGCAAGTCTCTTATAAATTCATTCATTGTAATCCATATATTAAATTTAAAACAGTGATCACTGAAAGACTGTGAAAAAAAATGCTATAAGCAAACTTCTTATGCCCATGGGATTGCTAAAAACTAAAATAACGAGAATTATGACTGGGTCTCTGATCATAACCAGGATGTTATATGTTCAAGACATAGATGGTCAGGAAATTTCACATGGAGAAAGAGAAGTTCAAGACATCGGTTTCGAGAGCATATAACTTCCTGGGTTATTGCTCCATGTACTAGAAAAGGAGATAAAAAATAAATCAGTATAGTAGCGTTAAGTGTTTTACAGCGTAGAAAGCCATAACATACTAATTCTAATACACAGAGAGTGTCAACCCAAGAGTGACATCAAGAAGCTGCTAAACACTACTTTCATTAAAAAAAAAAGTCTGACTGATGTGTTTAAATTGATATAATGGCTTCCAGCCACTCTGCTGCTGTGGCTGCTAAACACTGTTAAAGCATGAGACTACTGCTTAACAGCACTGAGGGTTGCTTAACAATCATTAAATACTTTTCTGATGTCAGAGAGGTGCTTAACAAGTCTATCTTTTCACCAGTTTTGAAATGTAATTGTGACACACCATGTACTACACCATAAAGGGTGCATCATTTCTTAAACAAACTTTGAAGATATCTCAGACTGGGCATTTTTCTGTTAATAGAAAAAATCAGCATGACATTTTTGTTTGGGATTTTCATCTAGCCTTCTGGCATTTGTGGCTTCAAGCTGTTCAGAGACTGTGCAACCTAAACCTATTAGTACCCTAATTCCAAGCATGAAACTGGACTTATGAATATGTCATCTTCCTTTCTCAATACATGTTTCTTGTTAGGAAAATTATCATATACTCTGATGTATCCTTCATAAAAAAATCTTTTGTGCAGTGGTTTATTTACTCTGTAAGCAAGAAGATGGTAGATTGTTGTCAACTGATGTGGCATATGCATTCCCCTACTCACATTCTCACTCTGTTTTTCTCCACAATATCACACACATAAAAATCACAAATTCTGGTATGTAAATTCTTTCTGGTAACAAGTATGTCTTGAGACTTCAGAACCTAAAATACAGCCTAACCAGAGGGCTGTAGTATATATTTTATCATGGTTTCATTACATGCCAAAGGGCATTTTAATCCACTGTGCAAATTTTTTCCTATTTTTTTCTTGTTTTCTGTCAGAAAAATTCTTTCAAAATCGTACAGGTACATCGTACATGATGCAATTCTCTTAAAAGATGGTTATATGTAATGCAATCTTTGGTGAATGTGTAGTTTTGTCTCAGCTTTGTTATGGAGTGACAAGAATAATAAAATATTTGATAAACCATGCATTTCCAACTTCTTATGGCCTAGTTGTAATAAAGGCTACTGTTTTTAGCTTGATGTTACTTTCCCACACTACTAGCAGGATTCAGAAACAGGTGAGTGGTAAAGCTGAAGGAAGTAGTGCCTTTAAGCACAATCACAGAAATCATGATTCTGAGGCAAATGAGCTGCAATAAGGACAGACCTCAATCACAACTAATGTGCATGTTGCTGAATCACTCACTGATTGCCACTAGCATTAATAGGTCCATCGTTGCTGTGTTTTTAGTAAACACCTCTGGCAGCTGATGCATCAAGTTAACACAGGCATCTCTTTTCACTCCCCCACACACACACTCACATGCAAATAAAGGTACACACACACACACACACACACACACACACAGACACACACACATACACACACAGGCACGCACACACACACACACACACACACACACACACACACACACACACACACACACACACACACACACACACACACGCACACACACACACACACACACACACACATACACACACAGGCACGCACACACACACACACACACACACACACACACACACACACACACACACACACAGTCATACCTCTTACCTGTCCCGAAATGTACAGAACATCCCTGAGTTGTCATTGTCCCTTAGAACTCATGAATGGTTACAGACATTCAGTTATGTTAGACATCTCAGTTGAATTAAATTCATGTACATGCAAGACCTGTTTCTCTATTAATTGTTTAAGTGGATTACAGTAATACATTTTTAAGACTCCCTGGTTTTGTCTCATGTTCCTACCCAAGTTTGACCAGAAAATCTTGAACGTGGTCCCAGTATGTCATTGTCACAGACCACTACAATCGGTCAGTAACGCTGGCCGTTAAAGTTTCATACTTTTTGAGCCCCAAATATGCTGTTCGCTGCCAAACTTCAATGCTATTACATTTTTAAGGGATTTATTTCATATTAAAGAATGTCACTGGTGTCTAGGGTTCCTCCTCACACCTTTTGTGCTGGAAAACCTGTTGTTCTATTACTTTTGATTTGACTCAGATAAATGTTAAAATCTCTGGTGTTTAGTGTTCCTTCCCCTACACTACTGCAGGAAATGGTCACTGGTCAACGGGAGTTTAGAAATATGGCACCTAGCCCCAACACACTGACCATACATCAAACAATCCCCACCAGATTTCACTCACAGACAAATTCATACATATATACACACACATGCACGCGCACAGACACACACACACACACACACGCACACACACACACACACACACACACACATACACACACACACACACACACACACACACACACACACACACACACACACACTCACACACACACACACACACACACACACACACACACACAAAACCTACCCTACCTATTCCCTAACTCATCTACTGTGACCATCCAGACAGACACACACATACACACACAAACACATATACACACACACTGTCTAATGTTATACGATTCATACTTCTAAATGCACACAAACATGCAATGCATCCACACACACATACATACATTCACTGATGCACACACACACCCAGCTCTACCTATCTGCTAAACTCCCTGACAATTTCTAATGTGTCCTCTCCCATTGACTGTAAAGGCTTATTGAGAATTTTTGGCCATGTTAACTAACATGGCTAGTGGTAAGGATTCACACAGCTGAGCAGTTTTATGAGTTGCTTTGCTGCAAAAAGTACTTACCGCAGGCATTTCCTGGGGAAAGCACAAAGCTAATTAACATATGCTGCGCCACTGGCATGCCTCAGTGGGCCAGAGAGAATAACCTGCACCTCTTTGATGTAGGGCAGTGCGATGGGACTGTCTCTAAATCAGAAATGGCATCTGCCAACAGAAAAATGGCTTACCACTGGCAGTAATATTTCAAAATACCAGCCTGTGTGATTTTGCCAGATAACCTACAAGAAAAAGGAATAAACACCTATGACATTAACACTGATCTCTTTATATTTTATATGAAATAGTACGTACAATAAAGAAAACGATATGCACACTGACAATCGGGCTTAAAATAGTGCATCAAAAATTACCCTACTTTTAATACTAATTTTGAATTGAACTGAAAAAAATATGGAACATGCGGTATTTTATTTGATTAACATCATTTAATGACTTTTTTGTTGCTGAGTTTTAATAGATAAGGGGAGGGTCACATATTTCTTGTATGTTTGTTCATTCAGTTTCTTTGGCAACTTGGGTGTTGGTGATTGCTGGTGTGTCACCTTTGACATGCACGTCATAGGTTCACCATCACTGATTTAGATAGCATTTAGAGTATAAGTTCATAGGTTCATAGGTAGATACTAGGCTATCTGCCCTAGGGCATTTATAAGCCTAGCCAGACTGTATTTAGCTTCCACCTCCCTATTAGATTAGCCTACTGTGCCTCTGTAAAGTAGGTCACAGAAGGTACCCTTTTAAGATTAGTTTACTGTGCCTCTGTCTAGCAGGGACACAGGAGAGATCCCAGGGGTGAATTTGCGATTTCCCATCCACGTGTCCAAATTTCGCTTGAAGAGGGTCAGCGAGGGGCTATGTCTAACATGAATTGGGATTCTATTCCAGAGTGAGGGGAGCCTTTGGGAAATGAATCTGTCCCTCCAGCATGTCCTAGTTATTTTTGTGCTGAGGTTTAGGTCCCTGGAGCATGTAGCTCTAAGGGACTTGGATTTTTATGCTTTTTTAACAAACCCTACTCGTTTATAAATCTTAAAGGATATTTATTTGCTTATAATAATGTATTTTCCCTATCTGGGTCTTCCTTACAAAGAACTTGGCTTATTGTTTACCGCTGTTATCTTATGTTCTGGAGATGACAGTAGTGCTTTTGAAAGGAGATTTGGAATTAAAATGTAGACATACTACCTGGGAAGAAAAATACATTACAAAGGGTAGTAATTGCTTGTTCATATAATAACTCTCTATTAACATTAGGAAGTAAAGAAAAACACAGGAAATGTATGGAATTTAAGTTAAAATGTGCTTCATGTAACAGAATGGAATCCGTGGTTCTTTAAATATCTGTATAAAAATCTGTGAAAATAAAAACATTGTGTGTATAAAGTATAGATTAGATATAAAAGAAATATATTTAATGTCTGCAAATGTACCAGGTGACTAAAACCTACATGCCTACTTTTGAACTCCTGAGTGCAGACTGTTCATTGCTCCATGAAACAATAAAACATCAACTAGATGTCAAAGAAACCAGCAAATAATAGGATAACAAATGAAAGAAGATTCACTTATTTAAAAATAAACAGCATGCATGAACCAATGGTTAACTCTTACCTGTGCTGCAGATCAGATATCTGTAAGCAACCCTAGTAGGACTGCTAAATCCTTTTTTATTTTAATTTTCTTTTAGTTTCTTCTGTCTTGTTTCCTGAAGTGCATGCAATGGTTTTAAGCCTTCAAATGAGAGATAATACAGAGGCTCACAACTAATGATGGCAAAGTGGAACAGCTCGCCATCTGCTGGCAGAAATGTAGTCCTGTTAAGTAAACCACATCCATGGCAGTGAAATGGAAAAATATCTTACGTAGGAAAGAGAAAATGTACAACAGGCATAATGTTTTCTAGGGAAACAATGGCTGAAAAAGATGCATGCATCAAATCTAATGTAGTCATTCAAGATAGGAAGAGTCTTAGGAATCCAGAAAGTGTCACCTCTTTCAAAAGAAGTAAAGATCAATATGCAAAAATGCATGATCTGAGTGAAAAAAAGGTAATCTAATATTGCAAAACTATTCTGTGATTACTTTAGTAAGCATAATTTTACTAGGTTTACAAAAGGACAGTGAATAAGCCTCATGAATGTTTTAGAAAACTATATTATTTAGCTTTAAAAAAAAATAAAATAATACATGGTACTTGTTCAGCTCTTTTAAATTCCTAGATAGATGTACTTAGTTTTAATCACTGCAAATTACTGATATTTTTAAAACTGCTTCATTATTTCAGCATGCTCAAGGTGTATATGTAAAGTATATGATATGCTGTAGACCATGTAGATGAGTTTATAAAATGGCGGTGCAAATGTTTTGAAAGAAACAGCTCTTCTAGAATCACCATACCTTCTTAGTGCTGTAAAAAATCAAATCTGATGTCAGTTTTCATTCTGTCATCATCTCCTCAACTAATGGGTTCAGATCCGGCTTGGCCATTGTTAATGTTTGTGGCAACCAAAAACTCTCAAAAGTCTCCCTTACCCATAATGCACCAATCACAAGTTCCTCTGATCTTGTTTGCCACTTTACATGAAAAATGTGGTAGCCATAACTCCCGAGCAGATAAATTGTTTAAGCTTGTGAATTTGTATCCTTTCTTAACAAATCCTCTAATTTCTTAGGATCCTTTAATCCCTTACCTTATCATTTTAGCTTACACTCATTTTCCCTTTTTAACGTTTAAAATATCTTTTTGTCCTTTTTCTTCTTCCATACATTCTGTACCTTTGAATGCTATTGCTAATATTATTTCCCTTTTCTACACTTTTAGTGTTGTTTTTTTATTACCATTGCTGGTAATCTCTGTAACTATCATATCGCTTAAAATATATATATATATATATATATATATATATATATATATATATATATATATTTCTGTTTACTATCTTTGTCAATTCTGGTTATTTGCTTTAACTTCTGTTTTGTTACAACTACGGCAGAGAAAGAGAAAGGCCTGGCTGGGTTAAAAAAATGTCTCAAATGTAGGCACAAAATACTGTTATCTGATGCCCACACTTTATGAGTATACTGCCTTGGACCTCTCCACTTACAAGATGACTGCGCTATTTGTCATGGGTTTAATCCCAGAGCTGTGGCTGAAAGAAAAAAAAAATGATTTTAAAAGGGTTAATTCCTTCTTCTTTCGGAGAGGCTTTATCTAAAGCTATGTCACCTAAAAAATCTAAGAAGTCTAAATCTCCTTCTCCAAGTCCTTCTACCTCTTCTTCCACGACATCAGAGCAATCAAGAAAAAGATGTCAATCCGATCCAACCTCCCCATCGGATCCTAATAAGAAAAAGACTAAATCATCGGATCAGACGTAAAACTCTGATCCAAAGCAGAGGATAAGTGATTTATCGACTCCAACCTCAACATTGGATCCAAAGCAGAATAAGAAAGAATTATCAGATCCACTGAAAAAGTCAACTAATCCAGCAATTCCTTCAAGCATTACTTACCTGCCAAGGACCAGATATACCCCTTTTCTGAATCCAGTTCCATTCAGGCTCCACTCACCCTTTTTGGAGAGACCTAGGTCCCTCTCTGTAATTTCCACTCACTCTTCCAGGAGTTTAATGGAAGAAGATGTGGAAAGAGTGGTGAGAAGGATTTTATTGGTGCAGAGTCTGACAGGTGCCTTTCAGGCTCCTACCACTCCATGTCAGGAGGTCACACCCCCTTTACCAGTTCCTCCTCTGACTCCTTCCACTGTCTCAGCATCCTTGGATCCAAGCTGTCCAGCTCCATCTGACTTGGATCCGAGGATACCTTTATGGTGAGATCTGAAGTTAGCTCTGAGCTCTTTGGTTCAGTTGGATCCAGAGAGCTTTTGTATCTGAGGCTTCCCTGTCAGATCTGAGGTGTTGGAGTCAACTCTAAAGTTGTCAGAGCCATTTCTGCACCTCAAGGCTTCAGCACAGGTTAACTCAGCTCTGGCTTTTGCCTAGGGGGATTATCTTCAGAGTAGAGGTGGACAACAGTCCACAAGCTTGCTTTTTCATAACTGAGGTCCTCTACCTCAATGGGGTGGCCTGCCTTCGAGGCTATGGAGAGAGCATTGTCTGCCTCAGTAACACAGATGGTTCCTACCCCCTCCTTTTCACAGGGACAGCCAGTATGGAAATCTGAGGCTTCCCATCAGGGTAGCCCAACTTCTTCTGATACCTTCCCTGAGCATCCCACTGAGAAGATCCCTAAGAAGAAGAGATGTAAGAAGAAGCACTTTGACTCCCCAGAGGAGTCTATCACAGAAGATACGGACTTCAATGAAGGTGAAGGGTTCCCACAGTCACCTTCTGAAGATGTCCTATTTGAAGACATCCTTGAAATCCTAAGGCAGAGAGGTGGCTGGACACCCAGCAACCCTTCCTCCGAGGAGTCTGCATTCCTGGAGGCTTTCGGTACTGGCCCTTCTACCTGCTAGGTGACTCCAATTGCTAAAAAGCTCATTGAGTGGGTGTGGCAGGATCCTGACACTATTGAGTCTATACCTCAGGGACCGGACAAAATTATGGCACTACCTATGAAAAAACAGTTTTGGGAAAAAGGGGTGCCCGTTGATGCCATCATCATGGCAGCTGCCACTAAAAAGGAACTTGCTGAGGAGAGTTCCACTGTTCATGCCCCCAACAGGGAGTCATGGGTGGTAGACAGGTTTAGGAAGCATGTCTATTCTTCAGTGACCTTTGTCTTAAGGTCACTGAATTATTTGGCACATTTCACAAGGGTACAGAGGGATTTGATTAAGGAGCTCTCAAATACCCTCTCAGGATCAGTTTCTAAAGAAGTACAATCATAGGTTCCTAAGTTCATAGGATGATACTAGGATATTGGCCTGGAGGCCATTATAAGCCTAGCCAAGAATTTTGTCCATGTTCCTTCAAAGTCAGCACCTGTTTCCCCTGTCCAGCAGGGACACAGGTGGGATCCCAGGAGTATATTTTCTGTTTTCCATTCAATCGTCCAGGTTCCTCTTAAAGAGGGCTAGAGAGGTACTCTGCTTGACATGGAGAGCAAGTCTATTATAATCGGCCAGTTGGCTACCCTGCAATCTATTTCCAATTATTCCATGAGGCTTATTTCACATGTAGCCAAAGGCACCTCAACAGCAATACGTTCAGGCATCTCTATGAGGAAGTATGCATGGATGCGCTTATGTGATTTTGTAGAACCCTTCAAGTCTTCATTCTTGAATGCTCCTTTTGATGGCATGTCTTTGTTTGGCCCCAAAGTGAAGGACACATTATCCAGGTGTGAGAAGGATGAAACGACCCTGTCTACCATGGGCATACATTTCTCTACCCCTCAAAGATCCATTTCTAGGCATCAATGAGACAGTCGAAAGATGTGGTTCAGGAAATCCCCAGGACCTTTCCAGGACACACATGGGAGAAGTTCCCCCAGGGGTAGAGGGAGAATTCTAATGGTACATGCCACCCCTGTAGCAGAGGTGGCCTGTAAACTAGAGGTCCAGAGATTCTTTCTCTGACAGACCCTTCCAGCATTTATGAAAGGAGGAGCAATTGCCCTCCTCTGGAGGCAGTCAGAGATCGACTATCCTGCAGTACCAGGATTTCAGCCCGCTTGGTCTTTCAAGCTCTAGGATCAATGTCAGCAGCAGTAACACTAATACCTCTAGCCAGATTTTGCACAAGGATTCTACATTGGATCCTAGTAACACAGTGGTTGATACGTTACTAACCCATGTGTACTCCAATACAACTTGCCCACACATGCAAGAGGGATCTCAAGTGGTGGATTCAATCAGACCAGGTTCTACAAGGCCATCCATTCATCCCTCCTCAGCTCAAGGCCATAGTGACCATGGACGTTTCATAGTTGGGGTTGGGGGACATTTTCTGGCAAAAACAGTCCAAGGCACTTGGTCCCCCAAAGAAGCCAACTTGCATATCAATGTCTTAGAGATGAGAGCAGTGCTTGTAGCATTGCAGGCCCTTCAGGATGCTCTCCTTTTGGGGACGATTGCAGTTCAAATGGACAATATGTCAGTAGTTTGGTACATTAACAAACAAGGAGGAGCCAGATCATATCCCATGTGTCACGAAATGCTCAGATTGTGGCAATGGGTGATCTCATCCAGCCGCTTTCTCTTAGCAATGAACATTCTGGGGAAGTCCAATGTGATAGTGGGCAAGCTGAGCAGGTGCATTCTTCTACCTCAGAGTGGTCACTCAACAAGAATATAACAGAAATGATTTTTAGTCAGTAGAGCCAGCCTTGCTGCAATCTTTTTGCTTCTCCCCTAAACAACAAATGCAGCAGTTATTTTGCCCTAGTCCTCCTGCAGGAGGAATCACCAAGGGATGTCTTCTTCATGATTGGCCACCCAGTCTACTTTATCCTTTCACATCAATTCCACTAATTCTGAAATTCCTACAGAAAGCTGTGATGTTGAAGAGGAAAGTCATCCTCATTCCGCCTTACTGGCTTTGACAGATTTGATTCCCCTTCCTTTGGCCTCACTTACTTCACCAACCTTGGATTCTGGATCCAACTCTAGACCTCCTTTCTCACCTGAGAGACATGATTCATACAGACATATCAAACCTCAGGCTGACAGCCTGGCTTCTCTAATTCCATTAATAGCCAGACAACCTATGCCCTCATCACCTGTCTGACATATACTTTTATCTTCCTACAAACCTTCTACAAAAAACTCTATTCCAGTAAATGGAAGAGATTTGTTGACCTCATCAAAATAATCTTGATCCTTTTTCAGCTCCCATGCAAAACATCCTTCAATATTTGGCCCTACTTTTTAAAGAGGAAGTTAGTTCCTCAACAGTTAAGGTTCAGCTAGCAGCAATTTTGAATTATCACATTGGATTTGAGGGTTCCTATGTCGCTTCTCATGAACTCTGCAAATCCTTTTTGTGAGGCACTCTTCTTCTAAGACCTCCGCTTAAAGACCCTACTCACCCATAGGACCTGAATCTGGTACTGCAGGTGCTAACTTATTCACCCTTTCAACCAGCAGTTAATTGTGACCTTATATACCTTTCTTGGAAGACAATTTTTCTGGTAGCCATCCTTCTGCCAGATGAATTTCTGAGATTCAAGCCTTGCCCTCAAAACCTCCATACTTGACTTCTCACAAGGATACATTTACATTATGAACTAATGCATCCTTTCTTCCTAAGGTGGTATCAGAATCTAATATCAATCAGGCCATTAATGTTGGTTTTCTTTCCTAAATTTGCTAAAAATGGTGAACACGTTACATTTATTGCATGTTCACAGACAATTACATTTGCACCTACATAGAACAAAAGCCATTAGAAAAACTGACCAATTGTTTGCCTCATTTGCAGAAGTAAATTTCAGAAAGCCAGTTGCCAAAGTAACTTTAGCCAGGTGGCTGACTGATTGTATTTCATTTATTTATAACAAACTGGGCATTACCTTACCAAAACCATTACAGGCCCATTCCACTAGATCCATGGCAACTTCTTCAGTATTTCAGTCTAGAATGTCCATGGATGATGTATGTGCAGCAGCAACCTGGGCTACTCCCCATGCCTTTGTTACTCATTACAAATTGGATCTGGTCTCCAGAGGTAGAGCATCAGTTAATTCACCTGTGCTCATTAATATCTCTCCTTGAGTCCACCCGGGATTTTAGGTAGCTGAAGACTCTGTCCCATCAGTTGAGGATAGAATGAAAATCTACAACACCAGCTAAAGAAGTTATGTACACACCATAATGTTCTATCTGTGTTATACATTTTCATTCTTCCTCAACTCCCCACCCACCAACCCCCATCCTTTGAAAACTTGTGGAAGAATGAGTGGATAGAGGATATCACTGTCCTTTATACTGAGCTCCAGATATAGTCTTCACCTTATTTGACTGCATGTGAATCATTTGCTCCCCTTTCTTCCTGTGCACTGCAAATATTTCTTTCTAGTAAAAATCAGCAAACAAGATCTGAGATTCTCGGGGTTGGTGCATTATGGGTAAGGGGGAATCTCAATAGTTTTTGGTTGCCACAAGCTTTAGCAATGGCCAAGTCAAATCCAAGGGGTCGGATCTAAACCCATCAGTTGAGGAAGAATAAAAATGAACAACACAAATGGAACATTATGGTGAGTACATAACTTCTTTTTATCCCTGATATATATTTTTTGATTGACATATCATTATATATCTACATGTAGACTGACACTAAAAACATGGTCTGCAAAAGGATGAAAAAAAAAAGATCAAAACCCTAAAGTACATGCTCTGAGGCATAACCTCAGAGCATGCAAAAAAAATGTTTTTTTTGCAGGATGGCAAGTCCCCCCAGTGCCCCCCCCCCAACACCTGCTACTTAAATATTTTAACTCTGAAATTGGGCAATAATGGGGAAAATGCATATCTCCCAACCCTAGTACTGTAGCAATCTCATACAACTGTCAACCATCTGCTTTGTCGACCAAAGTGTGCTGACTAAACAGATGTCAATTTTAACCACAGTCGACTAATATTGTGGATTTTATATATCCATATCTGTATACATACACAAATACATATATATATATATATATATATATATATATATATATATATAAATATATATATATATATATATATATATATATATATATATATATATATATATATATATATATATATATATATATATATATATATATATATATATATATATATATTCTTTTCTGTTTTTGTTAGTAGAGGTTTAAGGCTATGAACTAATAAACGTCTTCCTGTAGTTCACAGTTTGATTCCTTCAGTCCCTGTTTGCCTACTGTGCAACTCTGAGCAGGTCACATAACCAGACAGTGCTGCCGGGCTGAGTCTGAAAAAGTTAAAAAGATTCATGTGGATTAGTGCGGTATCCCAATTAACAAATGCAAAGAAATTAGTAAATAATAGGCACTGCTTAATAAACAAAAACCTATTAGGATATTAACAATTATAACTTTAACTTAAAGGTCTGTGTCAGAGTACGTGTCTGATATAGCTTAATGTGCAGAATAAAGAAAAATGCAGTCTCTCAAAATATTTGGTCAGCTATACCCCAACATAGACTTTAAAGTTACAAAGCAGGATTGAGAGCTACTACAGCAATGATACAAGTGGTCATTCATAACAGCTGCTTTTCCTTGAACTGGGAAAGTATCAGCAACTAACAAAAGTCAAATAAGTGCTGAGACCAGCCCTAGCAGTACACATGCACACCCGCCTTACCACAGTACATTCCCCCAGCTGTCAGTGTAATTAGTTTACCACCTTCTGCATCACAGTCTGAGCTCTGACCTCGTCCCATTCATTCATGTCCTGAAGGACAGACACCACTACTCATGCAGCTGTGTTTTCACTTCTACTACTATCCAATCACTCTAGTAAAGTAATGCAGGGTGATGACTCTTTGCATGGTCAGTTACGAGTTTGAGACATAGTCATGGATATACCTGTTTTCAGTGCATTTGCATAGTGAGTACACAGAGAGACAGTTATTATATAATTATTTAACAAGAATGTAAGTATGTAATGATATAATTGTTCACTGCACAGCTTGTGAGCAGTTCCCAAAGTTGGTAGTATAAAATGTCTTTGATGTCTCTGCACAGCATAGAGGATCAGTTCACAGCAGTAGCATTGGGTATTATGATACCCTTTGCACTCCAAGCAGGGCAGGCAAGGTGTCCATCTTTTTATTATAGTGCATAATACTAGGTACTCAGAAACACAGGTACAACTTCCATTAAAGGAGAAATATGCTGTTTGTGATAATTTGTGGCGTGAGGTTTCCAAGACTATTCCATGTAGACATGATAATAGCTTTACAATGGTGTAAAAACTCTGTGAATTATATTTTGGAGGGAGTTGAAAACCACTTCATATAAACCATAGCTAATGGTGTGCTAGAGAGATTCATATTCTCCATTATGATCTACTAAGGGCATTTGCTAACTACTTCAGGAGGGACTGAAAATACCTAATGTTTATAAGCAGGAATATCCCCCAACTGTCTGACACATTAACCCAGGCATGGGCAAACTATGGCCCGGGGGCCACATGCGGCCCGTTAAACGTTTTGATTCGGCCCGCCAAACTTGGCACCGATTTCCGATTTTTCTTTTCTTTTTTTAAATTTTCGCACTGTTGGGGCTGATATCATCACATGCGCGATGACGTCAGCACTGTCAGGCTACCAGCCAGTCAGAATTGAGCTCAAGGAGCTCACATCATCATTCCGGCTGGCTGGCGGTTAAGTTAACAGTCAGCGGGAATGCAACATGTGGAACAGAAGAGGCTGACTCAGCGAGCCCTGAAACGGATTCATGGCAGCAGCAAAGGGGCCAGGGATATAGCAAGCTCACAGAGCTGGGATTAATGTCGTTAGCAGGCTGGGGGATACAGCGAGCCCTGAAACGGAGCCGGGCCCAGGATTAATGGCAGCAGCAGCAACATGAGGATGGATTGAACAGAAGACGCCGAGCACTACTCAGGGTAAGAGAGAGAGAGTGTGTGTGTGTATGCGATAAGAAAGAGAAAGTGAGTGAATCACTGAATGCAGGTTTGAAAGGTGAAGTGTGTGTGTGTGTGTGTGTGTGTGTGTGTGTGTGTGTGTGTGTGTGTGTGTGTGTGTGTGTGTGTGTGTAAATGATCGGAGAGAGAAAGTGAGTGAATGCAGGTTTGAAAGGTGAAGTGTGTGTGTGTGTGTGTGTGTGTGTGTGTGTGTGTGAGCGATCGGAGAGAGAAAGTGAGTGAATGCAGGTTTGAATTGTGAAGAGTGTGTGTGTGTGTGTGTGTGTGTGTGTGAACGATTGGAGAGAGAAAGTGAGTGAATGCAGGTTTGAAAGGTGAAGTGTGTGTGTGTGTGTGTGTGTGTGTGTGTGTGTGTGTGTGTGAGCGATCGGAGAGAGAAAGTGAATGAATGCAGGTTTGAAAGTTTTAGTGTGTGTGTGTGTGTGAGCGATCAGAGAGAGAAAGTGAGTGAATGCAGGTTTGAATTGTGAAGAGTGTGTGTGTGTGTGAGCGATCAGAGAGAGAAAGTGATTGAATGCAGGTTTGAAAGGTGAAGAGTGTATGTGTGTGTGAGCGATTGGAGAGAGAAAGTGAATTATGAAAGCTGACAAGATTGTGTGTGTGTGTGTGTGTGTGTGTGTGTGTGTGTGTGTGTGTGTGTGTGTGTGTGTGTGTATAGATTGCAGCATCACTGTTCAAAACCTGCTGAAGTTAAATAGATGTCCAGTTTCACTGACAGAAAATGTATCTGCGTGTAAAATGATTTACTAGCTTATTAATTTAAGCTCTCCTAAAAGTACACTATTAAGTAGGTAAGAAGAAGCAGTTATTACTGTGTTCTGTTTGGTTCACAAGGGATTAATATGTAAGCAGGCACTTGAATATATAAGTTTTTTTAGGGAGCCATTGTGTAGATGCTCATGCAATGTTACCTGAGGTAAAATGGTCTTGGAATCCTTCTCTTCCAGATGAGATTTTATTGTAATGCTTTTCTTCATTTTCATTGGAAATTAAAGCACATGTTTTCTCCATATCCCAAGATGTGTATTTTTCCCCCAATGAGGTGATGTTTTCAAAGCATGCCATCTATCTGCTCCTGTTCCGGCCCCTTTGTCAAATGTTAGAACTCAATGTGGCCCACGAATCAAAAAGTTTGCCCACCCCTGCATTAACCCTTTTAGAACTCCATTACAACCAAGGGGCAAGTGGTTCAAACATGTTAACATTTTCATGCCATATAACTTAGTTTGCCGTGAACCAAAGTAAAGTTTTACTGCTTTAAATGTTTATTGTTTCTTTGGACTTTTCTTCAAATGCATTAAATAAATGTAACTGACTCCAGCAAAACAAAAAGGGTTGCACTGCTTCTCATGGTTTTGTTACTTGGATTTTTTAACAAAAGACCTTATATAGCTATTTATACAACGGTTCTTCATTATGATATATATTGCATAGTAAGGACCAGGTTAGCCAGACTGCCTGTAATCTAAAAACATAAAGTGTCTGTAAAAGAAATCCTTGTTATGCAATAACTATCTCTATTAGCTGGCAGGAAGACGGCAGTCTTCCGCCATGTTTGAACACCTAGGTCATGTCCTTACATTATTACAGATGAAAGCCAGAAGTGTCATCTTAAAAATGATGGAAGCCTAATATTTGCTTCTTAATCTATTGTTATGCTGCTGATATTCAGCATAATGTTTTAAACTGGACATGCTCTAAGGATGCAGGGCAAAAAGTTTCATCTTGCATTGGCTTGGTAGTTTATTTTCAAACAACACATTTGCAGTAATTGTGTCTGCCTGACTTATTTTCTTATTGAAAGGCACAGAAAAGAAGCAAGAGTAATTTCTGGATCTTCTTTTCTTCCATAATGTTCCCCTGATTCATAAATTAATAGGTTAATACTTTACTGTTGATCCAAGAGGTCATTAGTAGACTAACCATAGTACCTCAAATTGTAGGTACCTATTTGCATAATTAATTTATACCTAGCTTCGACCCCTTTCATTGAGGTCTTGAGGGGCCAGACCTTATATGTATTCATAATTACCCATGCATTTATCCATGTTACATTTACAAAGAGTCAGGGACCTACTTTGCTTTACATCCGAAGGTAGTCTATTCCATAAAAGAGGGATTCTCTGGAATATATATATATATATATATATATATATATATATATATATATATATATATTGCCAACAAGTCCTATTTATGTTTCATTGGAAATTAAGGTACTGAGAGAGTTATTGGTTTTGTGGATGTGCAGGAGGTGTCACATAACTTGATCCTTTGAGGCTTTGTAGACTAGACAAAGATCACCTCTCAAGAGACTGTAGAAAACAGAAAAACAAGAATGCTTTAAGGTGGTCTGAGTAACTCAAGGAAGTCATTCTCTTGATTATCTTATCGAGAAAATACTATGGTCTCTCAGGCTGGGACATACTGTAGATAGTTACATATCAAAGGGGTCATTATACTCTATTATGGGCCTGATAAAGGAGGTGTAAAGATGGATGATAACTTCCTTTGATCTGGAGGAGATACCCCTGGTAACTAATTTGGTAAGTTCCAACAAATTGTCTAATAACAGTAGATATACAGTCATCAAAATATAGTTCATTGTCAACCAAAGTGTCCAGTCCCTAAGGGTTGAGTCAACATTCAAAGGGGTGCCACTTCTGTGGTAAGCTCATGATTTGGTGGCTTTTTGTCTAAAAAATAATGATTTTTTTGTATTCAATGGTGATATTTTTCATCAATTGCAGGGGACGGCTATGGGGGCAGCTTTTTCTCCCATGTATGCCAACCTGGTAATGGCCAAGTCTGAAATGGATTATATCTATACACATAAATTTTATAGGTCCCATGTTATTTTGTATCTTAGATACATTGATGATTTAATTTTCTTATGTAAGGATCAGATTGAAGATGCTGAAAAAATTGTGAATGAGCTGCAAAGTAATAATATGGGCCGTAGCTTTGATGGTATACAGTTGGGTTCGCAAGTAAATTTTTTGGACATTAAGCTGAATGGTTTAGAAAATGGCCTGTATACTAAATTTAATTCCAGAAATCAGTTTCTTTTTGGAGACAGTTGCCATCTACAACATTTATTGTCTGTGTTATAATGAATTTCTTAGAATCCATTGAATATGTAGCAACGATAGGACATTTTATAAATAAATTGGGGAGGCTGAATATATGTTCCTTCATAGGGGCTATAATGTGATGGATGTTATGGAAGCCAAAAATAAGGTATTTAATTTAGGATGTTCAACTACTGTGGATAACAATGAGGTTAATAGGAACTTATCAAAGCTACACAATAGACATTTCTACATGGCTGATAATGTTAGATTTTCAAACAAGAGTGACTGAAGGGAAGTTTATTTTGTTATCACCTTTAATGTGCTTACTGATAAAATAGTAAAGTGAGTAAAACAGTTTTGGCCGATGTTATTAAGAGACAAAGATTTGTGTAGTCTCTTGGCAAAAGATGTTAAGGTTTTTTTATAAGAGGGCAAGACATCTGGGCGACATGGTAGTGCATAATCATTTTTCTCTCCCTGAGGTGAAGATACACGGGGGTATTTTGACTAACATGGGAACAGCCCCTTGCAATAAATACTCAGCCTGTAAATATCTAGTTTATTTTTTTTTCTCTTATAAAAGGTGCAAATTTACTTGCTGTACAGAAGGTGTGGTATATGCCTTAAATGTACCTGTAATTTATTTTACATTGGGGAAAGATACAGGAGTTTTAAGGTTCAATTTTTGGAGCATGTGTGGGGCATTAAGAATAAAAAAATTAGAGTCCATTGGGCATGCATTTTTCACATATTCATAATTCCATCCCTAACAGCCTTTCTGGTTGTGTTTTTAGAAAAGGTAGAGGTGAGTTTAGTTGAACATACTACTATAACAGATAAATTATTAAAAAAAGAAACACTTTTTATTTTGAAGTTTAGTACTCTAGAGCCTTTTGGCTTGAACAAGGAATATAATTGGAAGTATGTAGTTTAGCATAATTGAATGATGGCTTGATTGTTTTATTGAGGGAGGGATTTTTAATGTGCAATAAATTGTATATATTGGAATGTTTTGTGAGGTATGTGTTACTCTTTGAAGGCTGTTTAGGCTGAGGCACTAAGTTTTTATTAAACTTCTTTTGAACAGTAGCCTTTGTGGTTTCTTTTGGACTTTTTTCTTTTGTGGTTGTGTATGAGTCTATCAGACAATGTCTGCTGCTGACAAAAAAGCAGCCTGACCATTATCAGAACCCATGGAGCTTTTAGCCTTGGAAATAGTATTCAGGACCTGCTCAGAAGCAATCAGAGAGGGTTGTGTGTGTGCTAATAACAGCATTATGAGTAAGGTTTCTGGCACGGCCAAAGAAGGTTTTCTGGTTGTCCTTAGCAGCGGTAGCAATTCTCAATTCATACTTACTTTTGGAGGATTTGAATTTGTTTCTGAGTTGATCTTTTTGGGTTCAGCTTAGATAATTGTGTATAAAGTTTGTTTTTACAAGCTATGAGTTTCTTCCTGTTATTGTGCAGTTTTTTATACTAGGGTTCCATCACAGGGGTCTATTCCTAAATTTGGCATTGTATTTACATCTTATGGGGACAGGTGCCTTGATGCATGCTTTAAGATGGGTATAGAAATTATCCACAAATGCAATATGGGGTCATCAAGGTGAGGAGGGTGCTAAAATGTCATCAGGTCATCTGTTAGCCAGATTAGGCTTCCCTTTGAGTGGTGTCCAAAGACAAAAAGGGGTTAGCTTTTAACCTCATAGAAATTGCTACCAAATGGTTTTCAGATTTGACCAGTGAAATGGAGATGGAAATATTGGCAAGAACCATGTTCAGTGTTTTTGAACCCATAATTGGGATTAGAACCAGGTGGTCTAGGGAATGGGATTAGCATTAGCTATCTAAATTTGTTCATATTTATTTGAGTAGTGTATATTTCCCAATTAATGGAGTGTTAGTTGAAGTCACCCAAGGGAACAGTGTTAGGCACAATACGGATGGATGTCAGTTTGTTTATATATGCCCAGGCCTAGGCATATCTGCCTTTTATCGGAAATAAACAAATGTTTTTGACTGATGGATTTATAGATGCTGTTTGTTTTGTTTGTTTTTGTTTCTTTTACTTTGGTTCATTCTTGCCAGCTATTTTCAAAATCTGTTTTTCCTGCTCACCAGATGACAGAGTGGGTCTTCTTCCAAAAATGCAGCCAGGGATAGAAGATTCACACTACAATTTGCACACATACCTGCTTTGCCATCTCTGCAGTGTGTGTGTATCATATTTTTTTTTAAATATGTTGTGCAGCACTTTCTTTCTGGTATTTTCCCACTGGTATTGTAATGATTGCTTTCATGCAATTCTGATTGCCCTATGACAGTGTCAATTGTATTTATTCATGTTTTCTGTTCACCATTCTCAAGGTTACTGTGCCTTCAGTTTCTGTTACTGAACTACCATCTGTCATGAAGTCACTCTGAAGCATCCATGGCCATTTTTTTCAGTGGGAGGTGATGTCTCTTCAGACAAATTATCACACAAATGATTTTAAAAAATAAACTAACTTTTCTCACAAATTGAAATAGACTGACTTTTATTGCAAATTATTTTAAAATAAGTGCACATGTGACTGGGAGTAATATTTTAGACAGCAACATCAAGGGGTGCTACATGCTTTCTATAAATGTTATCTAGAAATGTAGTGATACCTCATCATACCACAGTACATTGGGTGTCTGTTATTTTCCAAGGATCTTAATAGCAGTCCTCCGAAAAGTTAGATGGCAAAGGCAAACAGGAAGAATATATTTGAAGTAAGAGCAGGCTTGCCACCTTTTCAGCTGCCTAAAATGGGACACCGGAGTGCAGCCAATATCTGACATCACTGTGGGTGTGGTCATGCTGGAAGGAGTAGCCAATCACATGACATCACCATGGTAGTGAGGAAGGAGATGGTGCAGTAAATGATAGTGAGATGTTATATAGTAACAGCATTTAAAAATATGCACCCATAACACTAGCAAATTAAGCCTTACTAGAAAAACACTTATGCAGATATAATTGATATTCTAATATCCCAGTGCATTATCTTATATTTTCTAACTCCATTCTAACTACATTGTACAAGAAATATTGAGAAACAGATGTGTTTAGGCTGTTGAAGTGTAACATTCCATAGCTATTAACTGTGGTAAAAAAGGTGTTACTAAGCAGTTGTAGCCATAGGAGATGTAGACGTTTCCACCCATAACAGGCTAAATACTCAGAAAACATGTTTGGAAAGGGTGAGTTAGAAAGTAGAAACTGAACTGCACATCTTAAAATGCTCAAACACTTTAACAGTTCAATGCTTCACCCCTAGCAGCCCACACACATCTAGTCAGAGTTCATGAAACACTTAATGTTAAAAATAAAACTACCACATAAGCAAGTATTGTAATCTAAGGATAAATGCTGTTCAAACATGTAGCAAATGTAGAATGCCACACCTTTAGCAGCACACACACATCTTCAGAATTCCCTTACAAATCTACTTACAAAGTATAAACCAATGTCAATATCTGAACAGTAAATGCTTTATACAAGTTACACAATACTTCGTTTTACTCACCAGCCTAACAAGTACATTATTTCCCTGCAAGTAATAATGCAAGTTATTATGTATGTTAACTACCAACATGAAAGAGCATTTTCCCCTTACAGTTAGATTTATATTTGATAATCTCAGTACATACACAGCATGATTTAATTCAAAACTACAATTACTGCAACTACTGAATTGATATCTACTGAGGATGAAGAACTACCTAGATATAAACACAGAAAAAGGAAAAAACTATTTTAGCCAAGACAAAGCTTTTAAAAAGGTAGAACGGTTAATGATATAAGGATATTCTAGATTCAACACTTAAACATCAGGAAAAAAAAACATTTTAACCATTGCAAAACATTTTAAAAGATAGAATAGTTAAGATTAAGACACACTAGATCCCATAGAAAAACATTTGAAAAAAATATTTTAACTATTCAAAACATTGAGATTACAATTGCCAGCAATTGTGTTATTATGTGCCTACAGCACTAAAAGACACAGTACGACCCATTTGTAAAGAGAGAAAATAAATAAATAAATAAATGAGGCACCATTGTAACCCATTAATAGACATATAATTTTAACCATTAATAACATTAAAACAAAACAGCTACAAAATTTATATTTGTGCTTACAGTGCATTCCGTAGCTAATCTAAACAGGACAAGGAAGAGGAAAAAATAAAACACGTTTAACTTATTAAGCTTTAAACATTACTATAACAACTAATCTAAGCAGGTAAAGAAAAGGAAAAATTAAAACATATAATCCATTACAGAGCATTAACATTAACATAACTACTAACTTATCCAGGTATACTGGATCCTGTACCAAATAAAAAATAAACATCCTGACACCAACAACAACAATAAAGTCTAATAGCACTATACACAAAGCACTACTTTTTACCTCTGATGACAGCATTAAAAAAACAAGTAAAATAAGCATGCAGACACACACACACACACACACACACACACACACACACACACACACACATTTTCACCTGTAAAAAAATAGTTCATGCAAACTATCCATAAATTGCCACTATAAAATCTATTAGCAATATGCTCAATGCACTATATCTACCTCTGAAAACAGAAAAAATGTTAACATATACTTTAAACTTAAAATTATTGCTTGCGTATCATACACCAAACAGCCACTGTAAAATCTATTCGCAGTGCCCAAAGTACCAAATTTACCTTTGAATACAGCATAAAAAATTTATCTTTTAAAAATGAAAGCCCTGAAATGCTAATTGTTGTACTTAGCAGTGCAGAACAGGACCACCATAGTGCTTACTTGTTTATTTTACATTTGTTTACTGGGACATTCTGACTAGAAAGTCTGTACATTTTCAGTGGAGGCCTGGGGAGAATCAATATGACTAATAATAGTATATAAAAGCAAGATATACATAACAATATTCTGGAAAAAACAGTTTAACATAAGGTGGTACAAAACCATTGAGATACAGTTTATGACAGTACAAAATCATTGATATGCATATTGTAGCAGCTCAGGATAGGAGCTCAACGTAATACAATTCAAAAGAAAATTCTAATAAGTTCATAACAGGAATACCATTTCATGGAAGGAAAAAACAGAGTACCTATTAACTGTACAGATTTTTGCAAAATGTCCAGATTTTTACCTCATATTTTTGGTCCGTTTTTCATAAAATTGTGGTTTTCTGGCAAATTAATGGAAAATCATTAAATACTGAGATTTGAAAATAATGACAGACATTTCAGTTTTAGACTTCATATCCTTCAGAAAATTCATGCTAATGTACAGCCTTTTTATTCTATCAACTTTCTAACTTTGTAAGAGCAATCCTAGAGCTCTAAGATCCTTAAATAAACTATTGTTAAAGATTATCCAAGCCCACAACACACAGGGCAACGTTCTTTTTTCCAATAATATTGCCAAACTGTGGAACACACTTCCTCAACCTATTGCTAAAAACCCCAGCATTCATGAGTTTAAAAACCTCCTTAAGGAACATCTAGCAAAACACTGGCTCTGCACTTGCCAGACTCCTGGTTAAGATGCCTACTACTCCCTTACATTACCCTATACTAGCTCATTCTCACAGCTACAACTATTAACTGCTGAAGGCTATTTTGATTCTGCACTCAGTTTCAGTTAACAATGTATACACATATACTGCTTTGTCTTTAACTGTTATGTAGACTGCATTTCTCTATCTTGCAGTTACTGTATCACACTGTTCTCACTATTAACTCATGCAGACAGTTTTTATCACTAACTGTGCCATTTTTGTGTTAAATTTGTTAATTTATTTATTAATTATTTGCTAATTATTGTTATATAACTAATTTCTTTACTGACTTGCTTTGTACAGTGCTGATTAATATGTGTTCATTTTGAGTGTTTAATACTGTCTGTATGTATGGAGATTTTCTCCCCGGGCCTAAGCTGAAAATGGGCCTCATGCCCAGTCGTTCATTACCCGGTAAACAAACAAAATGAATACATTAAATAAATAAATATTTAAAATTGTCCCTGTTTTTGGATCTTTATCCCACTTTTATTTATGGCTTTGTCCAGATTTCTTGCTCTAAGAGGTAGAGAGGTATGCAGACAGGGCAGTGTGCTTAATACAGTAAAACATTGTTGACTCAAGTGCAGTGGAATACATTCAGATATAGATAAGACTACACTAGACTAGGCTACGCTTGGCCTTCACATGAAAAACTTGAATTAACAGTTGCAGTGACAGGGTGACACACAAGTACAGTGGAATATTGTGTTACATTGTTTAACTTGGATCAGAACACATACAAGTCCAAGAGCTACCTAAATGGGATTTTTAGAAGATTTTTAAAGGTAATTTTTTTGGCTGTGGACCTTATGTTAAGAGGCATAGTGTTACAGGTGTTTGCAATGTAGTTGGAATACAGGGAGTCACCACCATTGTTCTTATTTCTGATTATGCTAATCAGTGATTTGTTACTGGATCATAGTAATTGTTTACTTGAGTAGTGGTTTAGTAGTTTTTCAAAAGCTGTTGTTTTTTCAGGATGGCAAAGTATCTGAAGGGTCATTGTAAGTTGGTTAAAGGTGAGCAGATTGGGTGGTTCTAACCAAAATAGTTGTTTAAGGGCTTTGCAGTGATGAGTCCAATAAGCTGAATCAGTCACAAATTTTGCTATTTTATTATAACCGGTATTTAGTTTAGTTAAGTCTAAATTGTTAAGGTTAGAGAAAATAGGGGATACATAGAGAAGGGTGAGGTGGGTTCTTGCAATAGTGATTTAGTATTAACGGTAAGATATATTTTACACCTATATAGGGTACCAAGTTTTTTTTGTACTTTTTTATTGCTTGGGCAATGTGTAAGTTGAACTTCATGTTTTGATCAATAATAACACCTAGAAGTTTGGTTTGGGTGACTGGTGTAAAGTAGTTATTGTTACTTAAAGTAATTATGAATGGAGGGGTGAGTTCATAGGTTCATAGGTTCATACTAGGCTATCTGCTCTAGGGCATTTATAAGCCTAGCCAGAGTGTGTTTGGCTTTCGCCACCCATTTTAAATTAATCTTGCTATGCCCTTTATCGAGGTTAGTATACTGTGCCTCTGTCTATCAGTGACACAGAAGTGATACCCGGGGTAAACCTATGATCTCCCATCCACTCATCAAGATTCCTCTTGAAGAGAGTCAGCGAGGGACTCTGCCTAACCTGGACTGTGATTTTATTCCAGAGTAAAAATAAAACCTGGACCCCAGCTAAACCTGGAATATTCAGGAACTATTCGAAGGCTAACCTCCTGCTATTAAGCGAGAACCTGGCAACATTTCAAGCCCCCATAAACCCTGAGAACACTGCTGCCTATGCAGAACTGTTCACAGAAACCCTGTACAAGCCTGATAATAGCTGCATAGAGGCAGCTGTACCAGGAAGAAGTACAGAACTACTTACAGTAGGGGATGTGCAACACTCTCCCATATTAGTGAGGACCAGATTCAGTATGGTTGCAACCCTGGTTAGTGTATTGACTATCTGTCCCAGGGAGTTTGTGTTTACAAAATCCAGGAATCTCTATGCATGTATGTTTGGTGTCATATAGGATTCTCAGTTAATTGTGAGGTGATTAAAGTCTCCCATGAATATGGTGTTGAGTTGGATGGTTAATGTTTCTAATATGTTTAAGTACATGGTATGGGTTTCCTGGGTCATAGACAGGGACCTTTAACTTGCAAGGAAGTGCTATTGGATTTTGCCTATGATGATTTGAACATGGAGCATCTCAAGTGTATTGTCCTGTTTGACCAGCCTTGAAGTATATTAATCTTTGATGTAAATAGAGACATCTCTACCTTTAGTCCCTGCCTGTGAAGTAATTGGCCTAAATGTGTGGAAGGCATTATAACCTAGCACTGTTGGTGTTTTCTCTGCGGCTTTAAACCATGTCTCAGTGACCACACAGGCATCAGCAGTCTCTAGGGTAAAGAGAGCTTCTAGGGAGTGGAGTTTTTTGTTTAGACTCCTAGCACTGAGCAGTAATACCTTTAGAATTTTTTGGTTTTGATTTTCTATGTCGGAAGTACTTTCAGTTTGGCATTGCCTAAAAAAAGGCACTATGGGGGAAGACAATGTTTCATAGTTTCATAGGTAGGTACTAGGCTATCTGCCCGAGGGCATTTATAAGCCTAGCCAGAGTGTGTTGGCTTTCGCCGCCCCATTGATTAATTAACTGAGCCTCTGTCAAGCAGAGCCAATGAAGTGATCCCAGGGGTGTACTTTCTGTTACCCATCCACTTCTTAAGGCTTCTCTTGAAGAGTGTTAGTGAGGGGCTCTGCCTAATGTAGTTAGGAATTTTGTTCCAAAGCATGGGGAGTCTCTGTGACAGGAATCTATCCCTCCAGCATGTTCTATTTATTGTTGTGGCGAGGTTTAGCTCACTACAGCTCATGGCTTGCAGTGACTTGGATTTCTTTAGGTGGAGCATGTCCATCAATTCTGAGTTGGACATGGCTTTGTAAGTCAGGCACAGATCACCTCTGAGTAAGTGATATGCCACTGAGTACAGCCAGAGTTTTTTCAGTCGGGCTGCATAGGACATATGTTTGAGGCCAGTAATCCTCTTGGTGAGGTGCTTTTGTGGTCTTTCAAGCTGTTGGAAGTGTCTTGTGAGGTACATCCCAAATGGGGCATTGTACTCTATGATGGGTCTGATGAGTGACGAGTAGAGAAGCACTATAACCTCTTTATTTCTAGATGTGAACCCCTTAGTAATTAGATGGGCCACATAGAAGGATTTCCTAACTACTTTGGCAATATGATTGTCAAAGGAGAGATTACTATCTACCTGGGTCCCCAGATCTCTTATTACCTCTTCTGTATTAAGAGGGCTGCTGCCTATGTGGTAATTCATGGGTGTTTTGTTTTTCCCAAACAGGATAACTATGCATTTTTTGGCATTTAGCTTGAGGCCATGACTTTGACACCAGGTGTCTGTCTCAGTAAGGCCTTTTTGAAGGATGTCCGTGTCAGGCGGAGAGTCAATTATGGCTCCCAGTTTGCAGTCATCGGCGAACTTGGTTAGCCATAGTCCTCCTGTGTTTGCCTGTACTTCTGAGAAATATATGCCAAACAGTAGGGGTCCCAGAACTGAGCCTTGCGGGACACCACTTGTGACTGGTTTAGAGTCAGATCTGGAGCCCGCTATTCTTACCGTGTGAGTTCTGTCTGTAAGCCAGTTGGCAACCCATCTTGTGACGTAGGGGTTTATGTTCAGCTGGTGAGTTTTTCTATAATACCAGAGTGAGGAATGGTGTTGAACGCCTTAGCGAGATCAAGGTAGGCTGTGTGAACCACCTTTGCCTCGTCTATGGCCTTGGTAACTGTCTTGAAGAAGTTAACCAGGTTTAGTAGGCATGATCTGCCCTTAACAAAGCTGAACTGGGTTGGGTCAAGTGTTTGGAGGTTCCCAATGTCTTTGTTAATGAGTTCCATGATGATGCGCTCCATAGCCTTGCAGACCAGGCTAGTCAGGCTTATGGGGTGATAGTTACCAGGGTCAGTTGTGGCCCCTTCTTTGTGGAGCGGAATAACCATTGCTGTGCACCATTCTATGGGCATGTAGCCTGTGGGGAGGCTGAGGTTGAACAGCGTGTTTAGGTGGGGGGTTAGTTCGTTCTGTAGTTCATGGAAGACACAGCCTGGGACACCATCTGGCTCCACTGATGTTGTGTTTTTGGCTTTTGAAAGGGCTGTTTTCACCTGTGCTTCTGTGATTTCTGGGACACTACACTTTTCCGTTATTGTTGTGGGCCATTTTGAAGGTGAGAGGGAGGTGAAGTTTGCACTTAATCTATCTGCCAGTATGTTGGCAATATCAGTAGGTTTAGTATATTTTATGCTATTTTGCACTATCTCAGAGCATATCTGCGAGTTGCCACTTAGATTCTTGACATAGCTAAATAAGGCTTTGTGGTTATCTTTCGAATCCTTGGCTATTTTTCTTTCGAAGTTAGCCTTGGATGATTTTATGAGGGACCTTAGTTTCTTACTGGTACTGATCAGGGATGTCTTTCCTTCTTGGGATTTGTTTTTTTCTGAACTAGTTTCCTCCTTTTGTTGTATAACCTGTTTATGGCAGGGGTCCACCAGACTGGTTTCCTTCTCTTAGGAGAGTGAGTCTTGGTTTTGCTAGGGATGGCACGATCCATGCATCCTTGTAGGTGCTCATAGAGTGCAATTGTAAAGGATTCTGCATCTTGGGCAGTGTTATCTTTTAGCATGGGGGCTGTGAAACTTACCAACTCTGTCTTAAGTAAGGTGAAGTTTGCTTTAGAAAAGTTTTTCACTGTGGTTTCCTTGGTTGGGGGTGGTTGTGGGGTGTGGACATCCAGGGTGATTAGTTTATGGTCCGATCTAACCAGTGATGGGTTGACCTCTGGTACAGAGCACCTGTCGCCCATGCTGGTGATGACCAGGTCCAATATGTTGTGGCCTGTGGTAGGGGAGTTTACCAGCTGATCCAGGGCATTTGAGTTGATAAATTCCAGGAAGCGCTGAGCCTGGGAGTTTGTACTCAAGTAGTTTTCCCAGTTAATGGTAGGGTAATTGAAATCTCCCAAGATCAGGGTGTTCGGTAGGACCTTCAGTTTCTCCAGAAAGGCGGAGTGGTGGTTCTGGGTCATGGGGGCTGATCTGTAGCAGGCTACAATTTGCATCGCATTTTTGCCCGATGTTAGTTGCACATGGATGATCTCAGAGGTATCATGCTGCACCACTGACCTAGAGGTGTGAGTATCCTTCATGAATATGGATACACCCCGTCCTTTTGTGTTGCGGTCCATGTTCTGTGGCCGCAATGTGTGGTATGAGTTGTAGCCCAGTAGTGCTGGAGTGCTCTCTGGAGCCTTGAACCAGGTTTCAGTTACTGCACAGATGTCGACGTTCTCCATACTTAGGAGTGCTTTGAGCGCATGCATTTTGAGATTTAAATTCCTGGCCTTGAGTAGCATAACCCTCAATTTTTTACTTGTGCTGTTTACTGAGGTGGGTTTGAATTTTGAGCCTTGCCTAAAAAAGGCACTAAGGGGGCAGCAAGAGCCTTGGCTGGTATTCGAAAGCCTAGGGGTGACAGGTGCAAGCCGTCTCTTGCGAAGCAACGTGGCTTGTCGAGCATGTCATCCCAGGCTGACAGACACTGGATCCCCTTTGAATGACACCAGAAGCTTAGCCAATTGTTGAAATTGATAATTTTTTTCTTTATACTGAGGTATCATTCTTGGTGAGGGCAGGATGCTACTCAGGGTCAGGGTCATACCCACCTGGGCTACATGATCAGAGAGCTCTTCCATGTCTCTTTTCATTTAGTCCAGGGACTAATCTAATATTTGAAAGCCTAGAGGGGAGAGGTGCAGACCATCCCTGGCAAAGCATCATGGTCTGTTGACCATCTCCTTCCACACTGACAAATATTGCACCCCCTTAGCATAACAAACCTACAAACACACGTCTTTCTTTATAAATGCATCATATCTTCAAGGCATCTGAGAAGCAGGCTTTAAGACTAAGATAGAAAATTGAATTTCTCCAAAACTGCTAAAGTCAAGAATGTCAAACTTTGCAAAAAATATCCACTGGTAAATATTAACACAAGACAATATTTTGATGAGGAACACCTCTAGCAAACATTCAGAAATGTCTTTTGTATGTGCCACGTCTGCAGAATATCTGTGAAGCAGACCTTGAGAGCTAAGTTCATTCATTGCATTTCTCCAAAACTTAAAAGACAAGAATGTCATACCTTGCAAGAAACATGCATGAGTGATGGTTAACAAAAGACATTACATCCCTTTATTTTGATGTTTCACACGTCTTACAAACACTGGACCATTCTTGTATACATAATATCGCCAAGGCATCTGAGAAGCAGATTTTTAGAGAAATAGTAGATTTGTTTTTTTCTAAAACTACGGAGGACAAGAATGTCAATTTCCCTTGGGTGATGCTTAAGAAAAGACATAACATTCTTTTATTTTGACGATGCACACCTCTTAGAAGCACTCAGGTCTTTCTCCTCTCTTTGCAGCATATCTCCAATGCATCTGAGAAGCAGGATTGGAGAGCTAACATAGTAGTTTGATTTTCTACAAAACTGTGTAAGGCAAGAATGCCACACTTTGGAAGAAACTTTCTTTGGAGATGATTAACAAAATGCATTGCATTCCTTTATTTTGACAATGCAGACTGTTTACACTCAGATCTTTCATATGTGAAGCATATCTTCAGTTCACCAATAGGCAGCTGAAAAATTCTTGATGCAATATGCAGAGATAGGGAAAAGTGTGTGTGTGGGGAGGGGGGGGCTTAGAACAAGTTGGGACTAGAGAGTAATTGTATGTGTATCACAGGACTAGTTTATGATGCATAATGTACCAGCTAGAATTAAACATAAAATACCCAATAAAGAACATACTTACTGCAGTCCTACTTACTGGTTATGGTGTACCAATTATTTATCTTTTAGAAACATATGCGCCTCAGCTCTTTGCTCCATGCTGCTTTGGGTCTTGACTTCTGAAAAATCAAGTGGTATATCACATTTTTTTTACATTTAGAATCCATTCAAGAAATTATTTTTCTGAAGAAATTGTAATGGCAAGGTTTACATATCATCAGAAAAATGCATTACAGTTCTGAAAAAAATAGTATTTGATATCTTGCCAGCTCCATGGCATATGGAGATAGAGCCTTGACTATGACCTATGTGACTGGGTTTGAGTAGCTTGATGCTGGAGGACCCAGCCAGGCATGTACAGAAATGAGCAGCATATGCTGGTTTGTCCCCTTCAAAAAAAAGGCACAGCTATAGTTCCAACTGCAAAACAGTCACCTTTGGTAAATCCCTCAGATATGCATTGAAACAGGAAAGGCATAGACTCCAGGGTGTGAGCCTGTCCAAGGAGTTGCACACTCTAGCGGAGCATAGTCAGATATGCAAACATTTGCAGCTCTGCTGGGTCTGCAAGTGCATATTTTGCACCATGTCTGTCTGTCTATCTGTCTGCTAAGGGGGAATAGAGATAGGTACATAACTGAAAGATTTTAGGTCAGTTGCACGTAGCCTACTGATGCATGATGTTTGTTTTCTATCTGTGAATATAAGATTGGGTTATCAAAAGGTATTCCCCTGTGGAAAGGAGAAACCCCCACCAAAAGAGCTATGCGATGTCAGGGAGGGAGAAGAGAAAAGAAAATGTGTGCCACTGAAGCTTTACAGTCTAAGGCTCATAAAGGAAAAAATAGGAAACCTACTGGAAATTCCATTGTCATTACAATGAGTCCTAAAACTCAATAAAAAGTATGATCTTAATAAAATAACTGCAAAGTTTGAAATTCACTGTTACACATTAATAGAATTTTTGCAGGGTACAAGACCCTCGTCATCCCAACAATCCCATTACTTTATAAATACTGACTCTGAGAGCATTGTACATTCATAGAAAAGGGAATGCTCTGTCATACAGCAATTTTGGACCTTAATATAAATTTGCCTTTAATTACACTTCATTTTTTTACAGTTCTGAAGATTTCACTTATGAGTCTCATACGTACAATGGAACCAAAAAACTGACAGTCTGATCACCCAGACACAGGTGAACTGGAAGAAACATTTATCAAAAAAACATTAAATATGTGATCCTGTATGGTAGACCTTTGCAACACAAGAATGATCCTTTTCTTTATTCTCATTATAATGCCATATTATTAGCCATCAGTACTATATTAGCAGTGTTATTTTTAAACAGAAATTTGTTTTTCGTTTCAGGCATAGTAAAACTAGATGTATAAAGACAAGTGTCCAAAGCACAATTAAAGCCTATAAATTAGAGGCTGTTGAGAAGTTTTACCAAACATCAGAATGTGCAAACAGAGGATATGACTCTAGAAAATAGTTCATATCATGTCAATAGCTATACACAAAAGTACACTGCTGATAAATGGCATGATACCTGAAGAATCAATAAAAACAGTTAAAATATTTAACAAGTAGAAGATGTAACTAGACAACTGAGTATGGGGAAAACACCTGATGCAATAATAACTCTCACCCAAGCCTTAGTGAAAACTAACCGAAGCTGTACCCACAAATGATGTATTGTCAATTCTATAACTAAAGGAGGAAGGGTGAATAAAATCATTTTTGTAGAGAAATGACAAACCAGGTATAGATCCACAGAGATAAGACAAGCTATTTATTGTACCAGAGAGGGCTGTATAATCAATCTATCAAAATGCTGATACCATGGTATCAACATCAGCAGACAAATAAGACGTACCTATCTTTATTACTGTACAGAGCCAGCAGTGCTTCAGAAATGCTGTCCGGAAATAACCAAGAAGGCTCCTGTAGGGAGGAATTGGTGTACTGGGTGTCACGTTAGTTTAATAAGGGAAACATTACTGGTGCTGTCAAAATAAGTATTACAAATTGATTATGTCCTTCAGTAAAGCATTCTTAAGCAGTCTGACAATACTGTACTACAGTATATTTCATTAATGTTCTTGCCATTGTACATTTAAATTTTCCATTTCCATCAGCAAAGAATGCACAGAACTCTCAAGAGTAATTGCTTGCACCCGCAGACAGCTTATCTACATGTAAAAGTAGTCAGCAATGAGAAAAATGCTGTAAGCTTTGCAGATGCATGAAGGAATCTTTGTACATTTCACTTAGAGTTCCACTAGCCAACTGCCTTCATGTACAGACTTCTTGTCTCCTGAAGAGATTTGCTCATAGAAAAAAATCAAGCCAGTATCTTTGGAGAGACAGATGCAAGAAATTTAGCATTTTTCATGGCTTTCATCATTTTGTCTTATTTTGAAGCCTGTTTGCTTACAATCAAAAGTACTTATTTATACTTAAGCCAAGGACATCAATCTAAACATCCACCCTTGTAGAGGCAAAGGAAACTAACTTAATTCTACACATAATATAATCAGTGCCCTTTTACACTTCATCTCAGCAACCCAAAATCACAACATAGTTTAAATTTGTTTCTGTCAAGCATTTCTTCTCTAATTACACTTAAAAGCCTATATTTCTTGTGTCTAAAACGTGTACTTGTTTAATATCTTTAACACATATAACAGTCACTAAACGACTCGCCCACATTTAAAATACTCCTGACTGCATAGTATACAAAACTGCTTTACAGCGTAACATGCAGTTGATATCATGAAATGTTTTACACAAATATTAATAAGAACAGAACACTTACTTCTTTTTCACCTGTAGTATTCTAAGCATTAATGACACAAATGAGATAAAGAGGGGTATATGCTTTAGAGTCCACCCACAAGTATAATAAAGTCAGCAAAAGCCCAGTCTTCCTCAGCCACCTTTTCTTGCAAAGCCATATTTTACAAATGTGATTGATGCTTTATAGTCTACCATTTATTCAGTAATTTCAGTGTTGCTGGTCTTCTTCCTGATCATCCCCATCTCCCAACACCAAACTCTGGTCTTAGTTCAAGGTAGTCCTAATTCTTCTAGTCAACTCCTGTGCTAATTTCTGTTTCTCAAGCATTTTTTTTTGGAACACTAGAAAATGTTTCACTAGCAAAATCTCTCTATTATTATCAAAAGAATGAGAAGCAGAGGTCCTTGTTATTTGCTGGCTCATTTTTTGTGGATAAACATTTTTATTTCCTTCTAAGCCTGTTATGCATAAAAAATATATTTGATCCTCCAGGGAAAAAATATTCTTAAGATAATTGGATATAGCATCTTGAATTTCATACCTGCTTCTTCATTCCCTGATTGCTGGGATAAAGTCACTTCTCTTGATCCTGGTGTATAGTGAATAATTATTTTCAACAAACATTTTGCCATCTCGTGTTTTTAATACTTTTCCCATCTGATACAGCTTTGCCAGGATCAACACTTTCTGCTGGTATGATTGCCTCTTTACTAATATAGTTCTTGGCTGATAATTATGACCAGTTTGGGGCATACACTTGATGTTACCTTTCTGTTAACAAATCCTGCTGTGGAACACCAGTCCAGTTGCTTATTTGTGCTTTCATAAAATTAATACAATCTGTCCTTCCATTTTTTCTGATAACAGCAGTTTTTTTTTCTGTGCACACTGTATTCTATTGCTACCATTTTTTGAAACAGTTGTTCCTGAGAAGTTTCATACTCAGCCTGATTTTCCTTCATTTCATCCTCTGATTTTTGCAGTTTTATCAGTTCATATGAACAGCTAATTAAAGTTTCTTCTATTTGTTCTATCCTTTTATTTGTGTTGATATACGCCTTTAATGCTTCATCTATTTTAAACATCTCTGAGTGTATTTGATTCAATTTTTTCCTCCAGATTACTGAAAGCCATCTCTTGTATCAAAGACTAACATTGTGCTGCTTTTTGCTGAACACCTGCTGGATTTTCCCAGCCAGTGTTTTCTCTTCACCTTTTCTGGTTGATTTTCTTTCTGGTTTGCTAATTTTCTTCTTTGCTGGCATCCAGTCACTGTACCTACTAGCCAATAACTGAATTTTACCCAATCTGATTATATCACTGGCCCATATTTCTCAGTTTCTTTTTTTCACACCGGGAGGGCTGAAATTAAGCTGTTGATGAGTCTACAGCCATCCTGAAATCAAAGTAAGCACTGTTCTAAATTCCTAATGAAACCACTACTCTGAATTCCAATTGAAAGTACTATTCTAAAATCCCCATGGGCATTTTGCATTATACATTAAAGAAAACTTCTAACCTTAACCCAGGGTTAATTTTTTTTCCTTGTAATATAATATAGATATTGCACAATACCTTTCAGTTTTTCCATTTTCACTTATTTTCTTGTCACATGTCGTGAAGGTCCTGCCACTACTTTACCTGTTCAAATCTCATTATTTCAGAAAGGAGTCTGTTTCAACCTACATGGTATAGGGTAGATAGCAGACATTCTGGAATCTGTAGTTTTTAGCATGGGCCGCCACCTTCAGTTTTACATCCTAAGAGTGTCTTTTTAAAGTGAGTAAAGTGCTCTAAACAAATAATATGAAACTTTTTTAAGGAGTTAATTGTTGGATAAATCTTTATATATGAAGAACATGGATGAGTTACACTTTAGCACTATATTAAAAAATGAGAAACAAAATCATTTGAGAATGGCAGTCCTCATAATGGCCACTTTGGGTTATAAGGAATTAAAATTAGAATCTCTAAAAATAATTTGAATGCATTATTTCTGAAAATAATATTAAGAAATGATGACAAATATATTTAGGGTTTTGGGTAGACTTTTCTTAATTGTTATCATTTTTCAGAGTGTATTATATACCTTAAGACTTGAACTTTTTTTTTTTTGCAGTGTAACTGTGGCCATTTATTCCACATCATCAGAATAAGAGACAGTCAATGCGCTGCTGTCACGCAGTTATCCATTAGAGATTTTCTGTGTTCCGCCTTAATCCCACCTACCAACTGACATGCATGCTCACATATGTGAGGACCTGCTATGTCCTTCTGTGCACATATGCACCTTGCACTTGTGAGTGACAAAGGCTGCATTTGAAGACAGCTTGGTAGAGTCAATCTCACATTTCCCAGCTGATGTACTACATGCCTTACTCTTCTCCTTGGTGTGGACACTGCAGTGGAATGGACTGCCTCCTAGTTGAGCCACTGTTAACCTTTCACTCCCATTATCCCTTGCTGTCTTCTTCAGCACTCAGACCGCTATCAGATCCCAGGTCACATGAGTTGCAGTCAGAGCTTTATTCATCTGCACTGCAGAGCCTTGAATTACAAACTGTAAACGTCAGCATCTGAAAGACGTCAGGAGAGTACTTATGTTCAAACAGCTTCATAAGTGGATTACAACCACTAAACTAGTGCTTATTACATCATTAATTAAAGATTAATCTCAGGTGAAGCAACAGCTAGATTGCCCCTAGCCTGCATGCCTCTTAGCCTGCAGCCATTGAAGCAGGTACATCTAGCCAAAAATCTGGACATTTGATTATCATAAAATTAGAATACCAGTTAGCACATAACTCTCTCTGTTTCCAGTAGGAATATGGTATACTACTCTGAAAGAAGTATACGACACAGAGAGTTACAAAAATGATGGAAAAATATAAGGCTATTATTAAAGAGACATAAAATCTGTAAACTTTAATGAACTGTATTGCAAAATTCTACCACAGGATGTCATTTATTTGTGCTTCTGAAAAAGATGTGTGTCTTCTTTCTTGAAGTTATTGGCGCCACTTGTAAGTTGGTCATGTAGTTTGGTTTTATGTGTACTACATAGCTTCAAAAATCATACCCGATGACATGGATTCATACAATTTTGTGAAGTGGTAAATCAAGCCTGAAATTGCGGGTACATCATGTGCAGGGGTAAATCAAACGTGTGTGTTTCCACAAATAAAGACAGTTGAGAGATCTGCTACCATGTAGTGTGTCTTCACATTTATTTTAGCGTTATTGTGCACATTATGTTGTGATGTATTTGCATTGTTTATTTTTCTGTCCCCCAGTGTCCTCTATAAACAGGGTGAAATTAGTGTGATTGTTGGAATTACAAGCAAACAAATAAATAAATAAAGTAAACAGGCAAATAAAATATTTCCTGAGAGTGTGATGGGATATTAAGAGATCACATCTATCCACATTCGTAAAGAAACTGAAGAAAAAATGGAAACAATTCCAAGATTTGACGTCCAGTTTCCTCTTCTCTGCTTTGTGATGACTCTTTTGCTATAGATTTAAGTATAAAATAGAAAGGGCCAAGAATGTTCTGATATGTTGCATTTTAGAAACTTGTTACGAAGCCATTAGCTGGAATGATGCAGAAAGCTGCAAGGAATTGCTGTAACAATGAAGATGTTCACAGACTGAGCGGTACCCAAACTTTTCACGAGCTGAGCGCTGTTTGATGGGGCAGACAGACAGTAAATGCACTTAAAGTAGGCCATGTTAACTGGAAGTGATGATGAAGTCAGGGAGTACCAGACAGGGAAAAGATGAATGTAATATCTGCAAAAGAGAGGTGTAGGGACCCAACTCATACCTGGAATCCAGAGTGACACGTCAAGATATGTATTTTGCCCATACTGTAGGCTTTCTCTCTCTAAGAAGAGAACATCCACACTATGACTTTCATTTATTCTAGACTTGACCTTATCTCTAAAAAACAAAGTTTTGTAACTTGGTCGCTAGAACTTCATTTAATACAGTGCCACACAGAGATTTCTACAAGACAAAAAATGTGCAGTGCACAGTAATGCAAACAGCTGTCTTTTACAATTATTTGTTGCATAATTTTAAAAGGCATGGCTGATAAAGCTAGCTGACAGATAAAATTGTTAAATGAAGAGGCTTGAAATGGCTTGGCTGCATTACAAAACAGCCATATGCACCATCTAAGCCACATTAATTTTATTAGAAGAAATAAGTGACTGGTGAGACGCTGAGAAGCCATTAAAAATGTTGAGCCTTTTTAAATTTGTAGTGTATATCCTCTTGTATAACTATATGTGATTGCTTATAAATTTATTATAATTAAAATCAATAAAACTGTTTAAAAAAAACATTTGAGCCTGTTATTCCAGGAATCACTTCAATGTGATGCAGCTTTGCATATTAATTTAGATTTTAGTAAGGATTTCCTGTAACATAATTAAAGAATGACAGTAACTGATTACATAAAAGTTTCATGTGTTTATATATATATATATATATATATATATATATATATATATATATATATATATATATATTTGACAATGGTTTACAGGTAATTTATATGGTTGATGATAATGAACAGCAGGTAAATTATCTTTAGGAGGTAAAGTTAAGTTCTATTTGAAAGTATTTCCAGGTGAAACAGTCAACACGTGATTAAATATAATAATATGTGGTACCTGGAAAACTATGTAAGTAAATGCATTTATGCACGGAGTACTGAAAATTTGGAAAAACAAGGAAGTAACAGAAGGAGACATTCAGTAATTACTACTGAATTTAGTTATGGTGTAATAGTAATGACAGTGATTCAAGAGCAAAGCAACCATGAAGCCATTCACTGATGTAATGAGGGTATAGCAGTGCAACCTTCTTTGTAGGTATGTAGGCAGTAAGCAAATCATAAGCAAAGCAGGAAAGGGTCAGAACCACATGTAGCTAAGCAACACAGCCAGCAGTAATTGGAGTTTAAGAAGAGCAGCAGAGGCATTAGATTACAGTACAAGATGAAAAGTACAATGACAGTGCAGAAAACATGAAACTTTATATGTTTGTGCAACATAGACTAATAAGATAACAAGACATTAAGACCGCTACAGATGAAAAATACAAAATAAACCCAACTGAAGCAACAGACAACCTATAGTAAGACAGGCCAAATATTAACTAAAGCAAGAAAAAAAATTGCAAAGGAAGAACTCTAAGCAATACAAATCACAGAGCATATGGAGAACAACAAATAGCCAAGTTCCAACAAGCCCCAGCAGGTAAAATAGAGCAATACAACCTCTGGTCCTCAAAGAAAATAAAAAAAATAAATGATGAAGCAAAAAATGAAATAAGGGTTTTAATACAAATCTAGCTGTTACATCAGCTGAGAATAAAATGATGAGGCAAATGATGCATTTACCTTTCAAAATGAACTAACTAGAGTCAATTCCTGGTGCATATAAAAGGATTTTAAACTACATGTTCAAGAAATGCAGCATCATTCCCTTCAAGAAGAAGAAATACTGTAAATCCTACTACAGGAAAGCACCCTTTTACCATATGAATCAGAGATTGGGGATCTGGGCACATGGGTTAACAGCTCCCATGCCTGTGACCATCATATAACAAATGTAGTTAGGAGCTCCTCCTATATTTTAGAACTAACTGCCAAGGGGGATCTCTTCTAAAAATAAGGACGTTATTCTCCCTCTGTATTCTGCCCAAATCAGACCTATTATTGAACATAATGCACCTTTTGTCATGTATCTGGCCAAACATATTAAAAAACTCAAAATACACAACTGTTCCAAAAAATATCTTTATACTTAAAAACCTTAGTTACAAGTAAAGGCTGACTTCTTATCCCTGTACTCAGTGCAGTATAGGCTCCTGTGTGGACACCTGTGTCTATGCCATATAGGCTCCTGTTGGGATACCTTTGCCTATGTCATGTAGACTCCTGTGAGGACACCTGTGTCTATGCCGTATAGTCTCCTGTGGGGAGATCTGTGTCTACGCCATATAGGCTCCTGTGGGGAGACCTGTGTCTATGCCATATGGGCTCCTGTGGGGAGACCTGTGTCTATGCCATATATGCTCCTGTGGGGACACCTGTGTCTATGCCATATAGGCTCCTGTGGGAAGACCTTTGCCTATGCCATATAGACTCCTGTGGGAACACCAGTGTCTATGCCGTATAGCCACCTGTTGGGAGACCTGTGTCTGTGCCATATAGTCTCCTGTGGGGACACCTCTGTCTATGCCATATAGGCTCCTGTGGGGAGACCTGTGTCTATGCCATATAGGCTCCTGTGGGGTGACCTGTGTCTATGCCATATAGGCTCCTAAAGCTTTCTATGCCTTAGAGATCGAGTTCTGCAAGATTTCCTTTTCCTTAACAAGTCAAATTGTGCTTCCAACACAAAAAAAAACTGTACACATTCATCGATAATTAAATAAAATGATGACAGACTCATCACCCGGTATATTCCCTCTGTTGCGGAATAGATGCTCCTGAATGTCAAGCAGTATGATTCACTGTCATCCTTCAAACGTATCTTGGACAGTTGGATGGGTGCCCTTTAATTTACACCAGGACTCACAGTCATCATCCTCATGCAAAAGATGGTAGAACCTGAGGGTGGTTATTGAAAAGGCATGCATGGCCTCTGCCAATGTACACTTTGTTGACCACTGGCAGGTTCCTACCATAAAGCACATGTTGTGCTGATTGTAAGGGGCACAACAGCTTTCCTCACCCAAGGAAACATTTTCCCTTTAGAGTAATTTTAGTGAGTTTCATGTCCACTGTGCATGTATAATCTGTTGGCTACTGAACTGCAAGCTTATAACTTTTCTAAGATATTTTTATGTCAAAAGTTACTTTCTTTTCAATATCATGTGACTTTTAGCCCCGAAAAAGAACATCACTTTGCAGTTGTTGTTAAAAAAGGGAAAATTAGCAGGGATATAAAATATTGTATGATAAGTATAGGAATCAATCAGAGGAGGTTAGAAAAGTTTGGGAAGAGAGATTGGATAAGCAATTCACAAGGAAACAATGGGAGGACATATGTATGTCTCCAAATAAGGTAACAAAGACTAGAAGATTTTTGCTTGTAAGTGTTTGCACAGGTATTTTTATACCTCAAGCAGACTTCAAAGAATTTTTCATCAAGTAGATGGCAAACATTGGAGCTGTGATGGGGAAGAAAGAGATAACTGGGAGCATATGTTCTGGGAGTGTAATGGGTTGGCAGACTTTAAAAAAATCCCTACAGAGGCCACTGTCAGAAATATTGGGTGAGCAAATGGGTGTAAGTAATGAAATGATTTTTTTGAGCTGGGATACAGATCTGAATGCCTAGATATAGTAAGGCCTTGTTAGATTTAATTCTGGTGGCTGCCAAAACAGCAATTACTAGAAAGTGGAAATCAAAGTAAAAATCAACTGTATTTAAAGTAGTGAATATTCTAGCAGAGTAAGAACTAGAAGTAGGATTTTTAGAAAAGGGTAGGAGCAGATTACATTGAAAAAAAGTAGAAATTTTGGAAACATTACATGTATGTTTTGTATGAGTGAGGTTTAGGGGATGGCAGGAACTGAACAATGTATGTAATGCTGGATTAATGATAATTGTATAAAGAATATATGTGATGTATAATGTTTGCAACTGTGAACATGTTAACATGGTTTGTTTTCTTTTATATAAATATATGTCTGCCTATGTTTTAAGCCTTCATTCAGTAAAGGTGGTAAAAAAAGAAGGTCACTTCCACTGTGGCGCATTAGTCATTTATGCTACAGTTTGCCTTCACTCTGTTGGTGACTAGCTGAAAGGTGGGAAAGGTAGACTAATGAGAGACTGATTCTTGTGATAGTGAAATACCTTTAGGATGTACTTAAGCCATCTAAAGGCTTAATTCTTTAACTTGCACAGCATTCCTGCCTATGTGTTTCCTAGCATTCACTTTTTCTGGTCTGTGACCTTGTAATCTACATTTACTTGGGTGAGGTATCTTCCTCTAATGGTCTAACTTCAAACCATGTGACTTTCTGGTACTGACCATATACAAACAGCAGTATTCTACATGTTAAAAGGAAGTGCACCTGGGATACTGTAATCATGCTGTTGTAAGTTATTCTAATTTGGTAGAGATATAAAATGTACGCTGTCTGTATGCTGATATATATGGAACCGAACATGGCTTGGTCTATTAAAGACAACTACAGAAAAAGCCAGAAATTGTCAGCAAACAAAAATTCAGAAATGTTGTTTTCTATGGGAGGGTTGCCCTTCAACATAACCATCACTAGTACAGGCAGGAGGCTATCTGCACCCCCTCCACCAATTAGCCCCAACTTAAGAGAAAGTTGTAAAATGTAACCTCTAAAAGTTCAGTTTAGCCAAGTCAGTCTTCACTGTATCAGTTGATCAGATGTCCAGATACCTTAGTGACTGAGTTTTATCATTTATTTACTTTGAGCTGCAGTAACCTTGGCATTTTACTGGCCCACAGTTCTCTGTTGCGTTGGTAGCTTCCATTATAAAGGCACCATCTTTTGACTTAGATTTTCTGCCTTGCTTCATAGGAATCCCCAGTAGTGTGTTCACATTCCCCTCGGCAAAAGTTACATCCTATGTCTTGGCCAACCTCCAATCAACCCAAGGCTGTCTCGTTGCCCTGCACTGTGAGACCCTGCGTCAGTGAAACACTAAAGTGCTTTCAGCTACACTAGTTCCACTCAGCAAAAGTTGCATCCTGTGTCTTGGCCAACCTCCAATCAACCCAAGGCTGTCTCGTTGCCCTGCACTGTGAGACCCTGTGTCGGTGGAACACTAAAGTGCTTTCACCTACACTAGTGTATGTTGTATTTAATCTGTCCTCCAAACTGAGGACTGTTTCCCCTTTCACTGTATGCGTGCACACTACTGGTCCCCCCCATTTCTCTCTTCCTATAGTACTCCTAGGTCAATTACTTAAAACTACTTTCTCTTGGAAAAGTTTACCTATGTACCTGCAGCCCATACTTCTTTTGTTTTTCCCTGCAGAAGTGGTGGTCCTTTTCACCAGTCTGTACTAGATTAGTAGTATAACATTTGTAGTTATTAGATAAATACTGCACCACACTGACCTGCAATTAAATTAGCTTGGTTTTCCTGTTTTCTTTTTAGCAGCTGGCTTAGTCCAGTTTTTCTGACTCTGAACCTTGCATTACTTTGTGTCTATCCCTTCCCCCACCTTTAACCTGCATACCTCCCCACCCATTTCTGCTTAATTACAGAGGTATCAAAAAGCCTGATGTAGACAGGCACCGTCTTTTGACTTAGCTGTGCTGCCTTGCTTCATAGGAATCCCCAGTATTGTGCTTCCATGCAAGTTGCCCACTGCCCTCTAGGTGGCTGCATACTATTAGTGCATCCAAGTGTCCCACCTGCCCACTAGGTGGCTGTATACTGTTAGCTTTAGGGTCTCTAAATCCCTTTACCTCTTCTTCATCGAATCCCCCTAACACAGTTCTTATTCATCTCTTTGTTATTGTTCTCTCTCACACTGTGGTCCCAGTATAACCATAGAAATATTTCCTTATATCACTCTGCTATAATCCCACTTATATTTTTAAGCCTCTTACCTTCTTATATATCTCAACACACTTACCTTCAAACTTCAGCACTCCACTGATTGTTCTCTTCAATCTTCTTCTTCTTTTGGCTTTACCCACTCCGTTCGCCCTGTGGGCTCACTCTGCTCCTCTTCCCTGCCCCCTATTCCCACCCGCCCCAGGTGTCCTACACTTATTATCACCTTGCCACTCCCCCTCATCTGACAAAACTCCCACTCATCAGAATCAATCATCATTAACCAATCACTCACAGGACCAAGCCCTGTTACTCTCTCTAGTCTCTCACTATATGCTAATTATAAGCACCCCAACTCTATTTTAAACAAGCATTACTCAAATACCCTTACAATGTCTCCATATACTTTTAATAAATCTGCAAACTCAAAGCCTAGTTACTACCTAATACCTCCACTTATAATTCTCTATCTTCTCACAGCCTATGAATACCAACCCCTCCCTGGCACCCACTACCCTAGAAACCATACCAGTACTACTAATCAGCCACATAATTCAAACCAACCACTACCCCACCTCTCATCAAACTCTTCTAATGCAAAAACTCAACATCCCATTTGTGCTTCATATATTAATCCTAGAACTAAATACTACAACAAATTCTTATTAAAACTCCAGAAACTTGCTATTAGATTACTACCTAACCTCATAGTGGATGGTGACATCCACCCTAACCCATGCCCAACCCCACCTGCTACTATCAGCCCCACAAATAACACCCATACTAGCCTACAAAACTCACATAATAGCCCCAACTCACTCCTAGTGTGTCACCTAAACATTAGAAGTATAAGCAAGAAAATTCACTACTTACATGCCCTCCTAAATGTCCACTCCCCTGATATACTATGCCTTACCGAGACCTGGCTCAATCCTACTACCATTGATAATGAGATTATACCCCAAGGGTACAATATATTAAGACTTGATCGCATCTCTAAGAAAGGAGTGGGGTAGCCATCCTGTATAAATCCACTCTGAAAGTATCCAAAACTAGTACCCCAAATTCCTTGTTTACTAAGAATGCAGAAATACTCATCACAAAGGTCCAACTCAACAAACGCAAATCTATAAACATTGCATGTATCTATATTCCCCCAGGTGACAACACAAATACCTTGGAGGGTATCCTCCAATGGCTCTCCACTAACTGCCCCCAGGAAACTATTATTCTCGGGGATGTTAATATCGACTGAAATACTTCCTCTTTGGACTTCCCCTCCACCCATATAAATTTGCATGGCTTATCCCAGATGATATCTTCCACAACCAGAATCAATAAGCCTAACAAAAAAAGAAAGTATCCTAGACTGGATATTAATAAACAACCTACCCCAGATATATAAAACAGGCACCCTACCTGAGGACTTTAGTGATCACTTCCTTACCTATATAATCAGGAAAAGAAATGACATCCCTCAACAATCTTCCTTTAAAACCATTAGAAGTTGTAAGAACTTTATTCAGACTAAATTTCAGAATGAACTTAACACATGTTACCGGTCCAACCTATGGTTACTTCCGCTAGATGAAGTGGTCTCATACTTTAACTCTACATTTCTTGCTATCCTGGATAACTATGCTCAGAACCAATAACAAAGTAGCACCATGGCTGTCCAATGATACAAGTCAAAAAATTATTAGCAGAAATAAAGCGTGGACCTCCTGGAGAACCACTAAGCCCCCAAAAGACCACCTTATATATAAACAGCTGAGAAATTATGCAAAGAAGTCTATTATGCTAGACAAAAAGAATTACTACTGTAATCTGCAACAAAAGCACCAAAATCAACTACAAAAATTCTGGTCAGGCATAAACAAACTTCTCCACCCAGGCCAATCAACTACCCCTATCCCCTTAACTACCCTCCAAGAACCTCCTAACATTGTTGTTAACACCTTTAACACTTTCTTTACAGAAACTGTGCAATCCCTAGCCAGTAAGCTATCTCACTATACCCCAAGTACCACCAACCCCACACCTGATAATAAGATCCCCTTTAAGCTTGATCCAGTACCAACATCTTTTATTAAGTCCCTTCTTAAAAAACTGAAACCCCCTACCCTTTCAGCAGACCTACTACCTGCAGAATATCTCCAAAAAGGCGCTAATGGAATAGCATACCCCATATCAATTTTAATCAATAGAACTATCCACAAAGCCTATATCCCCCACATCTGGAAAATCTCCCACATTGTTCCTCTTCATAAAGAGGGAGACTCCACTGAACTTTCAAATTATAGGCCTATAGACATTCTGTCTCCCTTGGCTAAAATAATGGAAAAATGTATCCATAAGCAATTTCTTGCCTATCTGAATCAAAACACTCTCCTAGCCCCCTCTCAGCATGGATTTAGACCTTGTCATAGTACATTCTCAGCCCTTTTCTCCTTCTCCCATACGATAAATCAAAATCATAATGACAACAAGCTCTCCTTGGCCCTCTTCCTTGACCTGTCCAAGGCATTTGTTATGGCAAATCACCAGATACTCTTAAACACAGTAAAATCACTCTCCATAGATAACCTAGCAATTACCTGGTTTCATTCTTACCTAAGTGATAGACAACAAGCTATACTATGGAAGAATAACCTATCGTCCCTTTTACTAGTCACCCTTGGAGTCCCACAGGGATCTATATTAGGTTCCCTCCTATTCTCCATATTCATTAATGACCTGTACAAAGTCATCCCTGATGCAACTTGTATTCAGTATGCAGATGACTCATCCCTAATCTGCTCTGCCACCTCCCCCACAGATTTACAATCCTTGTCCCAAATCACTTTCAACAAAGTAGAGAACTGGCTCACTGGTTGCCAACTACTATTAAACCCAAATAAAACCAAACTATTACTCTTCTCCCCCACTTGCTAGGTCTCCTCACCACCTCGCACCATAATAGCTAACAATGGTACCATAATTTCCCCAGAACCTAGTACTAAACTACTGGGAGTGATCATCGACAACAACCTCAGGTTTGATGCTAGCATAGACAAAATTATTAAAACAGTTAATAAAAAATTAGGCTCTTTATACAGGATTAAACCATTCCTAACTCCATCCTCTAGAACAGTTATTGCCTGTACACATCTGCTATCGACCCTTCTTTATGCCTAACCCATCTTCGTAAACCTAAGCAAACCAAACCTCAATAAATTAACTAGGTGCTACAATAACATTGCCAGATTTGCCACAGGATCAGCTTATAAAACCCATCACTGCCTTAACCTTCTATCGTTAGACTGGTTTGAACTACCCTATCAACTGCAATATAACCAACTAATAGTCGTTCACAAAATCCTCTACCAACCAGACAGTACACCCATACTGAAAAATATTATTACCCCCTACAGTAATCTAAAATCCTTTTGCTCTTCCAATAAATTGCTAGTGCAAACTGTTAAAACCAACAATTCAGCTGGTGAATCACTATTCTCCAACTCACCTGGTAAAAACTGGAACCTACTTCCTGCTGAACTCATCACTGACTCCCTCCTTATCCCAATTCAAAAAATCCTTTAGGAAAATACATATAAATGCAGTGTCTTTGTCCCTGTACAAACCCTGACTAATCCCCACTCAAACATAATTCATAAAGGAAAACCTCATCACAGGAATAAAACTCTGACTCTCTTAACAGTTTAAAAGTCTGTGTATCACCCACCTACTGGAAAGATTTAAAGTTAACACTACACCATGTATGATAACCACCTTTAATATATATGTTTTCCTTTTTCAGATGAAATCTTTAAGTATTTCTTTCTCATCTACTTGCTTCCAACCTTTGCTGTGTGTATGTGAGAAAAACATGTACCTGTGTGTACATATCGTTAAACAAATCTCAGTTTTGTGATAACTCACTGTAATAATGTCACTGTATTTACACTTGTTTTTTTACATTTGGAGCTTTTCTCCCTGGGCCTTCGCTGAAAATGGACCGGTATCCAGTCGGACTTTCCCAGTTAACAAATGTAAAATAAATAAATAAAATGAATAATTTTAGAGTAACAGTTTTCCTATTTATACATGGAATCTCTATCTTCTTTTGTCATTTTCTTTTCAGTCTGTCTTCTGTCTTACATGGGATGTGCTTCCTACCAGGTCCTTGATTTATGATCACTGAAAAGGCATATTCTAGCTGAGCCTTATTTATTTATTTGATTGTTTGCAATTGTTAACCAAAGTAGAGCAGTGATTCACATGGACCCTTTTCAAATTTGTCCCAAAAGCACTTTCTGATTAAGTGACTTCCTCAGAGTTACCCAGCAGGTATACGGATGTTGAGGTAATTCAACTCTAGACTACAGGAAGCATCTTATTAACATCTCATAGATGTAATCCTCAGTACTGGTAGACTTTTCTTTCCTGTTTCCTTCCTGTGTGCCTGACTTTCCTGTTTGCATACTCAGTATTCTACCTCCTCCAAGCAAGTTCTTTCCTGTTTTCTGCCCCCTGAGCTTCCCTTTTGAAATCTGCTGTAGCTCTCTATATTCTCCCTCATTTATTGTGACTAATAGTGGTAGTTTAATTTACATTCCTAATCTCTATTATAGTATTTGTTCTACTAAATGCTACAGAATCACTCATCAACATGATGCTACTAGGCCTACTGCAATTATAAACAGTCATTTTGAGTTCATTCTTCTTCTTCACATACTTTGAGACTAAGAGGACTTCTCCCTCACTTTCAAGCATCAGTTTATTGTTAGTTATAAAACCGAAGAACGAAATCCACACCGTGCCCTTAAGTCAGCCGTTACTTCGAAAAGAACAAAAAGACTTAAGTTAACCCCTACAATCTTCCAAAATAGGGCTGCATAGTGAAAAAATCCAATGGAATCAATTCCACAACTTGGAAAGAAATTTATTAAGTGCTTTCGTCTCTCTAAATAGAGAGACTTCATCAGAACAAGAACACATACTAAAAACCTCTTAAATAGTAAAAACAAGTACAGTTACAATTACAAGTACAATTACAATTGACAAGTCCGCCCTTGAATAATTCAATTAACCAATTGTTAATTCACTTTTTAGAAACAAACACATATTCTTGCAAAAGCCATCAACTTGTTAATTGTACTTGTAATTGTAATCGTACTTGTTTTTACTATTTGTCCTTGTTCTGATGAAGTCTCTCTATTTAGAGAGATGAAAGCACTTAATAAAATTCTTTTCAAGTTGTGGAATTGAGTCCATTGGCTTTTTATACTACGTAGCCTTATTTTGGAAGAGTGCAGTGGTTAACTTAAGATTTATAAAACTGTTAATCACATTATGTATACTAAGGAATTATTTTTTATGAATGTATGTCTATTACTACAGATTCAAAGCTGGTCACACCGCAAGTGATTGCAAAAATTATCACATATACAATCCACTGCTACCATTGCACAACCAACTTAAACCTGTACAAAGAATTAAGCACACCACATGCTCATCTATCAAATTCATCCACTGCAATCTGTTCCAATTAAACAGTGTTATTCAGGACTACAAGCAGACTGCACTCAGCTATCATAAAACTTTCTGTTTTGCACAGCATATTTCATAGCAGGAAGCTTTCTGCACCCTAAATCTCCCCACAACCTCTTACTTATACATAATAACTCCATAGTCACACAAAGGTGGGTAAAGTAATATATGCTTAGATGAAATCACTGCTATTGCATCTGGAGTGACACTCACCATTCCAGAACCTGCTATGATTGACTATCACTTGATCAGTGTTATTAACCACCTGAGACACTAGGAATACCCGTCAACCACCTGATCATTCAATCATTATTATGAAACCCATTTTTATAAATGAAGAAGTACAGAAAGGTATAGAGAAAGATATCTTAATAGTCCATGAGGATATTAAAGTGGCAGGGTGATTAGAATTTCTGGCATACAGTTTTGTGGTCTAAGGCATGATCCTGATCTGTGCTTATTGTCTTGGTTGCATTTTCTTCAGATTTTTCAAGGTGCTCTAGTCTCTCACACCTCCCTAAAGCATGTTTCTTTGCTTGTTGCCTATTTTAAAGTATCCTAGGATTGATTGTTTGACTGTCAGAGTGTATCATGTGTCATGACATTTCCAAGTTCTAGCTGGCATCATCATGAGCTGGATTACGCTGGTCTAACATGAGGATCCATACTGAAATGTCTACAGTTAGGTTCAACCTCTTCAATTGAAATACAACATTCTTTGTACAAAGCTCTCACATTCATGGCATTTGTGCTTGCATACACAGAGGTACCACCCTTTCATGATAACAACATCCCTAGCCTCTTAGCATACCAGCTCTTTTTTTCACTGCCACAAAGTTCAGATTTTGATTATTGTGCTTGTCATTGAAACGTTTCCATGATTAGTGCCTAGAAACAGATCTACTCAATGTCCATTGGGCTGAAGACCTGGAAACCTGTACTATCATTGAGTTTACTTCTTGAGACAGAACCATGTAAAGTTCTATTATAAATGCCGATACTTCACAGACATATTCAGGAAAAAATTCTTGGCCTAACTTGCCACCAGAAAAATTGCTTCTGCTGAAATTAGGTAGGTCTAAGTCAAGCTCTTCTTGAGGTTGGTTGAATTCAGTAATGGCATTAAAGTCCTAACAGATGTTTGCATCATCCCTGGCTTGCAAGGACCATAAATTCACTCTCATATTCCTTTTTTTAATTCACTTTATTGCCAGGCTGACACTGACTTTAGGGCTGCATATCTCCTTCTCTGTACTCTTTCTTCAGTTGAGTGCACCCTCAGCAGGCTCATGTTGAGGTTTACCTTCACTAAGTGGTCTTGGAAGAGGAAGGAGTGCAGGGCTAATCAGCTGTGCATTGCCCATGCAAACAGAGATAGGAGTAGATGTGAGATAGCCCATTATACTATAGTTGTCTGTTGTCTCTTGTTCTTTGGTTAATCTCTAACATTTATGTGTGTCAGCCAACATCTAAGTAATTGCAGTACAGTGGGCATGATGTGAGGACTGTCCTCACCACTGTAATGGGCATAAGCCTCACAGACCAATGCACTAACTTTTTCCCACTCTCCAATGGGAATTGAAACTGGTAGCACTTTCATGTTATATGTCTCCAACCCTCCCTCCTGAAAGGGTTAAACAGGCTAATTGCCTTCATTCCCTTCCTTTCCAATGCCAGCTTCTTGAGTCCAGGTCAGTAACCGAACCCTTGATATCTGAGTTTCAGGTAGGGTTTTATCAGTCTGTGTCATACCGCCTACCACTCCCATCTTCCACCATGTAGGACAAAGGACCTAAGGAGGCTAACTCACTTCTCCCTTCCAGGGTGTAAATGTCATACTTTCACCAGTATATTGGCAAACAACCTGATCCTGGGGACTTGCCTCTGGAGTCATCTGGCTGTGGTCAGTGGTACTTGAGGCTGAGAACTCTCCCTCCATGTTCTTCCTTGGGGAGACCACCAAATCCTCCGGCACCATGGCTCACAGTTCATAGCTTCAGATAAATGCTTGAGGTGTGTTGGGAACCAGAATCAGAGGGGACATATCCAGGCCTATAAGAGAAGTCTCATGCCTCTGCATTACCTTTGGTGGTCGACATGCTTTAAATAACCAGATCCCTGTTGACCATCCTCCACTGCATACTCATCACATGTTTATTCTACATGACTTTATGCCAAGGTTTTCTATGGACCTGGTTAAAGACTGAGAAGTCCATCCAACTTAAGATTCGGTGTGTGTGTGTGTGTGTGTGTGGGGGGGGGGGGGTTGGAGGCCTAAAGGCCATTATTTATCAGACAGATAAAGACAGTGACTCCTCTGCACCCTAGAGCTCCTCCCTTGTGACCCTTTATTTTTGAAATAGTCTTTGGCCTTCCATTCTTTCTTACCAAAAATAGGTCAGTTTGCATCTTGGAAAGAAGAAAGGATTCCTAGATTATTTCCCATTATGAAGACAGTTGATCTTCTAAACTGGATACATCTAGACTCTGCCTCTGCAGCTTCCGAGAAGGCAGATGCACTATATAAGTCTTCAGCTGAGTGAGTGAGTGAGTGAGTGAGTGAGTGAGTGAGTGAGTGAGTGAGTGAGTGAGTGAGTGAGTGAGTGAGTGAGTGAGTCTCTGATCAGGCATTTCCAAGCAGATTCCGAAATTATTCAATGTAGGGATCAGTGACCACTACTTTTTGTCACTCTGTAAGCAGAAAATATATTTAAAGTCTTGGACAGAACTGATAAGACAGGTTACCTGTCTGCTACACTGGGGTTCTGAACATTCAGTTATTCAGCTTACCAGTCCATATTTTAGCCAGTGGAGATATTCCTTCCCTCCCTGAGTCTGGGCTCAAGGAGAACAGAATTAAACCTCTGTCTTTCACTTCCATGGTGTTATTAGGGTGACTGACAGTGAAAATGTTCAGGAGTTGACTCTTGAGGCAGAGCTTCTGCAGTATTTGGGTCAGATGTAGTGACCACAGGCTACTGCTAACTCCAAGGTCAGAGTTGTGGGATTAATCTAAGATGCCACAAACTTCAGATTTAGCATATATTTCACAGCATTCACTTTTACTTTTTTGATAGAATGACAGACACTCATATAAAGTATATAAATAGCATACAAATATAGATTACTTATTTGCTTGTTTTATTTGTTAACAATTTTTTTGTTTTGTTAACTGGGAAATGCCCATCTGGGAAGTTTGACTTTCAGTGGAGTCCCAAGGAGAAACAATTCAAAGGCATAGGCAAAAGATGTACAAACATCATGCCACACAATGATATATCATCACTTCATGCTTCATGCGACTCTCTCAAGGAGGACCACTATTGCTCATGCTCACCTTAGCTGGATCTTAACTTCTGCTTAAGTGTTTTTGTATGATGTTATTGTCTTCGTTTAGCAAAGCTTGCTTTGTCACAAAGGCACTACTCTGGTGTGAGGGAGTGAGTTTCTTGTTTTGTAACACTGTTCTCTTTTTTTCTTAGCTTGTGAAAGCAGAAAGATAGTATATAGATTTTAGAAGGATGTCACAGCCCCCACATCAACCCACCTGCAGAAATGATGCCTTTTACTATTTTGTGTTGTTTTGCACAACAATTTTTTCTTTTATGTTTAAGATTTTGTTAGGTTTAAATACTACAGTACTAATCTTTTGTGCCTTGACTAAGGTAGACTTGATGTTCAATAGTAAATTATGACTGTTTTGCACACAGGAGTTTGTTCTTTTCAGAGTCTGCTCAGATTGTGCTCCCACACAAAAAAAAAAAAACAAAATAGAAGGAACACTGGTTGACAGTCCTCTTGCATTGCTATGAAATGAATGCTGTTGCATGGGATATTAATTAAGAGATTACACTTGCAGCATGGTTTAATGCATTGCGCAGACTACAGGCTATTTGTGCGACATTCTTACAAAAATGGCTGTGTAGGAGTAGCTGCTATGGCTGACTGTACTAGGCATATGAAGTAGGGTGCACTGGATGTATCTGGTTACATCACGTGGCCATGATATATTAAAGATAACATCTCAGTCTGCTACTTCTAGCTAAGGTTGATGGTAGAGACTGACTTATGGTTTGTACTGTTGTATGGGCAATGGACAGGGAATGACAGTATTTCTAATGAGCAAAGACAGGTTTATCAACATTGAATCTAAGACTTTTAACATCATCAATAAATGCTGTTTCTCATGATAATTTCTCTTGAAAGGGCCAGTCAAAGGTGAAATGAAACTCTAAGCAGAGATCTACATGGCATCCCCCTGCCACCCACTGCTCTTCCCCTCCAAATACATATTCCCAGGTGTCGAACAGGTCCCCCATCAAAGCCTCCTCACATCATCCAGATTAATTTTTTGTACCTTTTCTCACATTCTGTGTTGCTCTTTAGCTTTTGCTTGCATCCTTTCAATACAGCCTAACTGACCAAGAGTGCATGTCAATAAAACTGTGAAGTAACTAATCACACTAAGCCAGATGTATTGGGCCCACTGGACCACCAGAAGCCATTGGGTTATAGATCCTTTAAGGCCCTTTTTAGAGGATTTTTTGCAACCATGTGATCCAATGATGGCTTGAACAAAAACAACAAATAAGGAAAGAAATTTGTTTTTTTTTCTTCTTTCAAGGAAGAAATAAGTTGCAGCTGGCAATATAGCAGTTAACAATAGATGGAGAAGATAAACGCTTGCAAGGATACATAAATCATATCTGGGAAAACTGCCTGACTCCCTACCCCCCCCCCCCCCCCAAGAAAGATAGTCATCTTTTGTGTGTCCTGTGTATTCCTTTAGTGTTAGAATAGGTTATAGGTACAAATGGCCATACCCATATATTCATAAGTGTTTGTCAAACATATATAGAGCATGCCACCTTCCCTCCAAAACCCAGCCATCAATGGATCAGTCTGATATCAGACTGTGGTAGAACTCAAACAAGTGGAACACAGTAAGATATTTCAACCTGTTGCTGTCCAAAATATATAAACAACATGCCTCCTTACCTGTAGCCTCCCAAAAATAGCTACCTGTATAATATATACAAAAATAAATAAATAAAACAATACATAAAGTCACATCTTATGTATTTTCTACGCAGAATAATGATTTAAATGCTGTAGATAGTTTGAATATAAGTGAACATGAGGAAATGAATAAAAGTTTTTATTCCTGTGTTTCTGATTTAGAAGATAATGTGGTTATTAATGTTTACTGTAGGTTGGATACTTCTAGTGTTATGTATAAAACACAGTTTATTCCACCTTTTGTTCATGATGGAGAGCAGCAACTTTCTTCAATTTTCCACTTGAATCTGCCTTTAGGGAATTTGTAAAAAATAAAGACAAGACTGAATATAATTTGACTAAACAGGAATGGGAAGCCCTGCAGAATTTAAAAAAGAAGAATTAATTTTTAAACCCGCTGATTTGGGAAATAAATTTGTGATTCTATATTTTAAACTATATCTGAAAATGTGTTATGACCATTTAGAAGATAGTAATACATATAAAAAGAGTAGTATGGAGAAATATCAAGAAGCCCTAACAAAATGTCAAGAATTACTGAGTAAGGGGCTTAGATTAGGCTATTTCTCAAAAGTGAATGTCAGTAAAAAGTTTAATGTGGAAGGTTGTGAAATGGCCATATTTTGCTGTCTCCCCAAAATTCATAAGAATATTAGGGACCCTGGATGTCCTATAATATCTGCATGCAATTATTTTCTTAACAAAACTGGTATTCTTTTACATAATTTTCTTTTACCTATAATTAGGAAACAGGCTTTCTATATAAAGGTTACATTTGATTTTTTGAATAAAATACTAGATTAAGAATGGATGGATAACATGTATTGGTTAACAACTGATGTTAAAAGTCTTTATATTAGTATCTGATGTCAGTTTGGAATGGAGGCATTAGAATTTGCTATAGGTAATCCATTGGCATATTATATAATTGAATTAATTGATTTCAGTTTGAAAAATAATTATTTCGAGTTTAATGGGGACCTATGCCATCAGTTGTGAGGAACAGCAATGGGAGTACCCTTTGCCCCTATGTACACCAACATTATGATGGGATTGTTTGAAGTCAATTATTTGTATAGTCATGATTTTGTTAAGAAACATGTTATGAAATATTAGAGGTACATAGATGATCTTATTTTTGTGTGTAATGGGAGCCAGGAGAAGGTTAAATATTTGTAAGTGATCTACAGTGAAATATGTTTGGTTTACAGTTTGATGGTCCTCAGTATGTTAGGAAAGTGACATTTTTGGATTTATACCTAGAAGGAGGATCCAATGGGAAAGTTGTAAGTAGGATATGTAGGAAGTTTGAGGATAGCATTCAATTTTTAGATGCTTGTAGTTGCCATCCTCCCCATCTGCTGAAAGCTTTGCCATATGGTGAGTTGTTACAGGTAAAAAGATTATGTAATAACAGTACTGAAGAAGAAAGGGAACTAGATAAAATAGCTTAAATGTTTATAGAGAGAGGCTATAATATTTAGTGATTGATTCTTTACAAAAAGTGAAACAAAATACCAAAACTGTTGTACAATGGCATAGTAATAGTAAGGAAATATATACTTTGAGTTTTGAAAATAACCAACAAAAAATGTATGTAGTTATTATGCATGATTTGTTAACTGAGCACATAGTGAAATTATTAAATATTACTGGGGCTTCCTATTTAAGTTTAAGGAATTCTCCAATAAGCTATGCAAGAATCCTGTATTTTCTTTTTGTAGAGGATCTAGTGTGTAGTATCAAAGATATGATGGTGCATAGCACATTATTACTTCCTAGCAGTAAAATAAATAGGGATCCCATTATATCGGGAACCTTTCCATATGGTAAATGCATTATTTGCGGTTTGTAGTTAAGACCTTTGATAGAATCAATAGAATACATTTTAAAGTAAATGGAATGTATTTCTGTGATTCAGAATCTATTAAATATGCTCTGAAGTGTCCTTGCAATATGTTTTATATTGGAGAAAGCCAGAGGGCTTTCAAGTTAAGGTTACAGGTACATGTAAGAGGTATAAAGAATGGAAAACTTGAAAGCCCTCTTGCTATGTATTTTAAACAATATCATGATGGTAATACGGAGGGGCTTCAGGGTACAATTTTGGAACAAGTTGTTTTAAGTGAAAATGAAGTAGGAATTAAGAAAAAACTTTTATATAAAGAAACCGTGTTTATTTTAAAATATGGTACCCTAACATCTACTGGTATTAATGCAGAGTGCAATTGGAAAGTTTTAATTTAATTTAATTAGTGATATTATAATTGATTAATGGGGGTGGCCATGGTGGTACAACGGTTAGCATTGCCGTCTCACAGCAAGAGGTTCTCCAGTTCGATCCTCAGCTGGGGTGCCTTCTGTGCGAAGTCTGCATTGTCCTCCCTGTGGTCACGTGGGTTTCCTCTGGGTGCTCCGGTTTCCTCCCACATCCCAAAGACATGCTGTAGGTGGATTGGATACTCTAAACTGGCCCTAGGAGTGAGTGCGTGCGTGTGTGCGCCTTTCGTGGAAGGTTGAGCACTGGGCTGGCAACTCGACACCTTAAAAACTTCAATGCCAATCATGAGCAGAAAGGTGATCCGCTGTGGTGACCACTAACCGGGAAAAGCCGAAAGAAGAAGAAGAAGAATTGATTAATGATGTTAATTATAAGGGTTATTTAAGGGTTTCTATTGTGATGTAATTTTAACTCCATTGAAGGCAGTGTTGCCGAGGCACTAGAGGCTACAATAATTTTTTTTCTTTATTGGGCTCTGGATGTTTATGTTTTCTGTGTATGTATGTATATATATATATATATATATATATACATTTTCCAGGTTTTCAGTTGTTTTTGGTAGCTACCTGTATAATGTCTAAAATATAGTTGGAAGGAAAGTGAAAAATAATAATCACAGTAATGTATTCTATCTTGTTGCTCCTAAACTGTATACTGCACCTAGTGATGTTCTGTCCAAACCTCTCTGGTTTGTGAGATAAGTTAAACAAAATAGTCATCACACTGTTTCCAGCCCCAGCAGAAGTTATAGCAACCTTTTGAGTACACCTCTGATATCTAATTGTGAGGAAAATTAAAAGTAGTAATTTCCACACCATTCCCATCCCCCACACAAGTTCACGTGACCATCTGTTCACATCTGTAAGAAGGGTTGGTTTTAGATTAAGTGAGTTTCAGGCTGGAGGCCACTAATAAACCTGCATCAAAATCAACTTATACAGCTTGAGGTGTGAGGGCCACCAGATCCCCAGAGGTCCTGATGGTCTGATAATTTCATTATGCATTTTATGCATTATTTGTAAAAGATAATGACTTATATTTATTTTTACTGCTACACAAAAGAGTTGTGTACATGAACAGCGATATGATTTTCCCACCCATAGACACTTATGCATAAATACTTACACAAACTGATATTATCCTTGAAAGCCAGGCCTATCACAAGATGCAATGACTTTTCACCAAAGCACATACATACTGTGAAAAGCCAGGTGCATCATAAGACACACACACACACACACACACACACACACACATACAAAACACACACACAAAACATACACACACTGTATGCTTGCCTACATGTAAATTGGAGAAATGCCAATTCACCTCCATCACACCTTTCGACTGTAGAAGGAAGCAAGAGCACACAGATAAAACCACACACACACAAACACACACACACACACACACACACACACACACACACACACACACACACAAAGTTATGTGCTTTCAGATGGCAGTCCTTTTCACTGCACCACTATGCCAATGATTATTTACATTCACACACATCCTGCTCATCCCAGAATACCAAAGGTAGCCACTTATTACATGCAATACTGATGCTTTTGATGGAATGTGAAAGATGGCATGATGGAATGTGAAAGATCATAGGATCATAGGAGGTTACTAGGCTAATGGTCCCAGGGTCACTACAAGCCTGACCAAGTTCAACCCATGTTCCCAAGGGTGTCTGGTTCAAGCAGACACTAGAATTAGCACCTAATTGCCCCTGTTCAAGAAGGACACAGGTGGAACCCCCAGAGTAAATTTCTGGTTACCCATCCAATCATCCAAACTGTGCTTAAATAAGGCCAATGAGAGGCTTTGTTTAACATGAATAGGAAGCTTGTTCCAAAGGTGCAGCAACCTCTGTGAGACAAATCTGTCTCTCCAAGTTCTGTTGATATCACATACCAGGTTAAGGTCCTTTGAGTGAGTGACCCATGGGCCATTTGACTTGTGAATGTGCAGCATTTCCATTAAAGCTGTGTCAAAGATTGCTCTATATGTAAGGCAGAGGTTGCCTCTGAGCAGACTGTATGACACAGAGTAAAGTGACAATTATTTCAGTCTGTCCACATAAGACAGATCTTGAAGACCCTGAATTTTCTTTGTAAGGAACTTTTGTGGTCTCCAAATTGCTGCAGGTGTCTGGAAAGGAACATACCAAAGGGAGCATTGTACTTTATTACTGGCCTGATGAGGAAAGAGTGCAGGGGGGTTATAACCTCTTCTTTCCTACAGGCAATGCTCTTACTTATGAGATGGGCAATGTAAAATTCTCCTCTTACCACTGCGGAGACATGGTGATTGAAGTTAAGGTTGCTGTCAACCTGTGTGTCCAGATCTCTCACCACTAACCGTGTGCTTACGATATTGCTATTGAAGTGGTAGTTTGCAGGAACATCACCCTTATTAAAGAGGGTGATAATGCATTTTTTTGCACTAAGTTTAAGACCATGACTTTGGCACCAGTCATTAATCTGCGTAAGACCTTCTTGCAGGATGTTGACATTGCTAGGGGTTTCAATGATCACTCCCAATTTGCAGTCATCAGCAGAATTTATCAGCCACAGTCCTTTAGTTTTAGCCTATACTTCGGAGAAGTAGATTCCAAACAGTAGGGGTCCCAGAACTGATCCCTGTAGAACACCACTGGTTACAGGTCTGCTGGAGTAGGTGGAGTCCCCTATTTTGACTGTATAAGTTCTAACAGTGAGCAAGTTTGCAACCCACCTGACAATATATGGGTTGATACCCAGTTTTTTAATTTCTCCAAACATTTTGGGTTTCCAATACCATGATGGGAATGGACCCTGTTCCTAAGTCAAAGTATGATTAAAGTTCATGAAATTAGTATTGTTTCAATCTTTGACGTCAGCCAGAAGTGCTCTTCACAGCACCCGCCATGTGCCCAGTAATGACTCCTTCAGAAATTCGTATGGAGTTACATGTACTGGTAACATATCTAAATATGATTGTAGATTCTTTTTAATAAGACCCATTGCTCATACTACTATTGGAACTGTCTGGGTATCTTTCTTGCACATTGATCTCATTTCTGCCTGCAAATCTTGATATTTCATGACTTTGTGTCTCTCTGTACACAAGACACTGTAGTCCTGGGTGCAGCGATTTCAATGATCAATGCTACTTTTGTCTTCTTTTCATGGACCACTATATCTGTTTTTCTCACATCTATCTATTGAACTGTTAGTAATGGGTGATCCCATGTGATGTAGACTTCATCATTTTCTATGATGCTTTGTAGCTCACATTTCCAGTGTTTTTCAATCACTTCAGTACCATAATGTTTGTACAATCACCAGTGCAACAGTCTTGCCACATTATTATGCCTTTCAGTATACAATCCTTCTGTAATTAGTATGTCACAAACAGCAACAATGTGAATCCTGATCAACATGAGATTCTTCCAGAAGTTTTCTATACTTGCATTTTCCACATTTCTTGTCTTCTCTTCTGATCCTTCACCTTATATTCTTTCTTTTGTTTTTTGGCATATTCAGTTGCAGCTTAATTTTTATCTACTACTGGTTTGATTTCCATTCCTGCTTGATGCCGATATGCTTCTGCTAGACTAAGCAGGGAAGTCATCTTAGATTTATTCTCCTCATGTTTCAAAACTTTAACTATGTTTGGGCCTTGTGAGGTCAGCAGATATGTGTGTAGTCCCACAATTGCAGATCTATACATGTAATCAATTTCAAGGAGGCCCATACCTCCTTCAGAACAGGAAATATATAATCTACACTGATTTTTATAAATCATTTGGTGAGCTTGAAGCATCTTTCTTTTCTGTCTAATCTATCCAACACATTTTGGGGCCAGTTAATCACTCCAAAACTAGTAAGTTAGAACAGGAAGAGCAAATTGGTTTATAGCTTGAATTTTGTTCCTAGATGTCAACGCTGTTTTCAGGATTAATTTTAGTCTTCTAAAATATTCCTTACTAAGTTTTATTTGCATATGTTCATGTTTATTGTTGATCCTTCATCAATTCTCAAATATTTATACACTCCCTCTTGCTCAAGTTCTTTTATATCACATTCTTGTCCCAAACTGATGTTTTCTTGTTGCTGCAGTTTTTCTGCTTTAAAGGTTGCTTTTGCAGATTTATCAAGACAAAATGACATTCTTATACCATCTGAAAAAGTTTTGACTACTTGCAGTTTGAACTACAGAGCTTTTAGTTCCTCATCTGATGAGCTATATGATTTTAAATCATTGACAAAGAGAAGATGTGAGGTCTTCACACTTTGTTGTTTTCTAGGAGCCAAATTATAGCCATGGCCTAATCTGTTAAGTAGAGAGCTTAAAGGATTAAGGGCAAGACAGAATAGCAGCAGTGATAGGGAGTCACCCTGGAATATCCCCCTTTGAATTTTCATCCCTGGAATAATAATTTGTCCTTCATCATGACTTAAGTGTAAAGTAATCTGCCATTATTTCATGGTCACTGTAATGTAGCTGATCAGTGTAGGGTGTATCTTATACATTTTAAGCACTCTTTTATCCATGAATGTGGGATACTATCTAATCCTTTTTTGTAATCAATCTAAGCCATATTTAGATTCTTCCCCTTTTTACAGTTCTCCATTATGACTTTATTTAGCAAAAGATGATCCTTTGTTCCATATGATTTTCTTTTATTACCCTTTTGTTCTATTGCCATGATTGAGTTTTCTTCTAAATGACTATAAGCTCTGTCGGCATCAATTTCGGTATATAGTTTATATGTCATTGGAAGGCAGGTTATTGGTCTATAATTTTTAGGATAACTTGCAGGTTCACTCTTAAGTAGAAGCATTCTTTTTCCTGTTGTTAACCAGGTTGGTGTCTGTTTGGGGTGTGCACATAAATAGTTCTTACTCATGGCTAAATCTTTATGCAAAGATGTTAATACTTTTAGCCAAAAGTTAGGTACTGCATCTGGGCCTGGGGTTTTCCAACTGGAGGCTTTTCTTAACTTTATTTCAATCTCTCTATCCATTACCTCACCCACTTCATATCCTGTATCTTTGAATTTCTTATTCTTTCTTTTACTTCTCCTATCCATTTAGCATCTTTGTTATGTCCCACAGGATCTTCATAGATATTTCTCCAAAATGTATATATTTCTTCTTTTTGGGCGGTCTTTCAATTCCTTTTGCCTTGTTTCCCAATTCTCCATAGAACTTTTTGGGGTCATCAGTACATTGCTTATTTTGTACTTTTCCTTTATATTTATCTGTGTATCCTCTAAGTTTTTCTGCCTGTGCTGAGATTTTTAGTTTATTTGCAATAATGCAAGTTAGATCCTGATCCGTTATAATACTGCACATTGCTTTTATAACGTCTATCTTTCTGAGTATTTTTGTTGATTTGTTCCCTCTTCTATACCCTTATAACAGTGATACTTCTTGTCTTAATTGCTTTATAGATTTCTCTATTTGATACTTCCATAATGGTATTTGATTTCTCTCCTTCCTTTCCCTTACTACCCTGTGTTCTTGTGGTTGAATTTCATCTGTTATTAATTTAGCTGCACAGTAATACATTCTTTTTACTTCTATTATATTGCATGGATCTCTATGGACAATTCTAATTACTGTGATCATTTGTTTTATTAAACTTCTGACTTTTTGTGTTTATTGACCTTCTGCAGTCTATTTCTTTCATTGATCTTAATATGTCTATCTATCTCTATTAAATCAAGCAATTCTTCTCTTAGCTCATTTTTTTCTAAACTAAGGACACATTCTTTGTTCTCCATTTCCTGTGGGCATTCTGTGGAGAGTTCTATAGCATTTTCCTGTGGCATATTCTCTTCAATTCCATCCAGTGTCATCAATTGCTCTGTCATATGGGAACTCACTGGCCTATCACTCCTCAACACTGACTGCATCAGAGTTGCCACAGTTTCCTGTTTAGCTTCAAATGAACATTTATACTGGTTTCCTGTGGAAGGCTCCAAAATATCTTCATATGGCAATTGGCCAGTTGTTTCCCATTCTACTGGTTTCTACTTAATTTGGATGCCTATTGCTCTATCCTGCTGTGGTGCTTTCTGAGTTAGATTTTCTACACTGAATCCTTCACTTTGCAAGTACTCCATAACTGCAGTTTCTGTTTCTTTAACTTCTCCATTACTAATCTTCTTTTCTACTTTTCTTCTTTGTCTTCTTATTTTTTGTATTGTAAAGTTTTGTATGTCTGGAGTCCTTTGCCTGTATTTCTCTTCAAATATCTTTGGTGCTGCTCTTTTTGTATTGATTAGTTTTGCTTTCTGCTTTGCAAAAATATTACACCATATTAAATCTCTTTTTCTTTCCCATGTCCATATTTCTTCTTCAGATCTCTCCTGGTCTTCCTGTTTCTTCTTACTTTGGGGACTCGTTCCATCATGCTATGATGTAACCTGTGTTAGAATTTCTACACTAAATCCTTCACTTCGTAGGCATTCCATAACTTCAGCTGGGTGAGTTTATCAATGATGCTTGAGTGGTGGATTGTGTCAAAGGCCTTGGCTAATTCTAGGTAGGCCGTATGCACAGATTTGCCCACATCTAGGGCTTTGATGACTGCCTGAAAGTCCACCAAGTTTAACAAGCATAATCTCCCCTTGACAAAGCCAAACTGGGTGAGGCTGAGCATTTGGAGATTTCTTATATCTTTGTTAATAAAGTCCATCATGATTCGTTCCATGGCATTGCAGATACATTTGGTCAGGATAATGGGTCTATAATTCCTGGGGTCCGAGGATGCACACCCTAGGGATGATGGTAGCTGTTTTCCATTCCACTGGGATGAAGCCAGTGTTTAGACTATGATTGAAAAGTGGGCTCAATGGTGATGTTAACTCATATTTTAACCCATGTAGAATACAGGATGTTGTCTGGTCCCATAGAGGCTGTGTTTTTGGGCTCAGAAAGGGCAGTTAAGACCTGCTCCTCAGACATACTAGGCGGGGAATAGGTGTTAGGAATGCTTTGGGGTATATGTGGCAGGGACAGGGGAGTGAAGTTTTCACTGAACCTGTCAGCCAGCAGGTTTGCTATACCCACAGGTTCTATATATATATGTATATATATATATATATATATATATATATATATATATATATATATATATATATATATAGTACCATTAACTATGAGTTCAACGCAATTCTAGACTTTACCTTTGAGGTTACAGATATAACTAAAGAACACCTTTTGGTTGTCTTGAGTTAGGGAAGCTAATCTGAATTCATAGTTAGCTTTGGAGGACTTCACTAGGAGTTTTATTTGCATGTTTAAGTTGAGGAGAAAGTGTTTCCAGTTTTGAAGCCATTCCTTCCTACTCTTAGACAGCAATTTCTTTCTCCTGTTGTATTGCTTATTAGTGCCAGTTGTCCACCAAGTAGGTTTGTTTTTCGTTGAAGATCTTGCTTTGGTTCTATCAGGTACGGCAGAGTCAATACAATTGTACAGATGCTTGTATAAAGCATTGGTGTATAACTCAGTGAAGGTCTCTGTTCCTCTGCTCCATTAGTGAGGGAGGGACTATGAAGCTATTTATGCTGTCACATAAGAGTCTGTAATTAGCGTTGGAAAAGTTTTTTAGTCTGGTTTTTGCTAAGGGGAGTCTTGTGTTATAGTTACTATTGGTGAGACTGATTTGTGGTGAGATCTCATCAAGGATGGCCATACATTGGGGGTGGTGCAGCTGTCCCCATGTTGGTGAGCACCAGGTCCAGGACATTTGAGCCCCTTGTGGGTGTGTCAACCAGCTGGTCCAGGGCACTGGAGTTAACGAAGTCCAGGAACATTTGGGCAAGTGAGTTAGACACATATAATTTACCCAGTCTATGGATGGGTAATTAAAGTCACCCAAAAGCAGGATGTTTGGTTGTATCTTGATTGACTCAAGTAGATCCAAGTAGGCTGAGCGGATGTCCTGATTCATGGAGGGGGTCCTATAGCTGACAATGACCCGAAGATGGGGCTTATCTACAGTCAATTGCACCTGAAGTAATTCAAGGGAATCATGTTGTTTAACCAATCTGGAGATGCATTTATCTTTGATGAATATTGATACACCACCTCCTTTAGTTCTCACACCTTCAGTGTGTGGTCTGAATGTTTGAAAGGAAATGTAACTTGGTATAGCTGGGGTGTTCCCCATAGCCTTAAGCCAGGACTCAGTGCCTGCACAAATGTCAGCATCTTCCAGGGTGAGGACTCCTTTCAGTATGTGCAGTTTCAGCTTTTGAGTCCTAGCATTTAGCAGCATAGCCTTGAGGTTGTTTTTATTTGGTATTTTTATGTCCAGAATTTTGTTCTTGTGATATTGCCTAAAAAGGCACTATGGGGATGGCAAGAGCCTTAGCCAGTAACTGAAATCCCAGGGGTGACAGATGAAGACCATCTCTGGCAAAGCAACGAGGTCTGTCGACCACGTCATCCCAGACTGACAGATAATGGATCCCCCTTGAATGACAACAGAAACTAAATCAATTGTTGAAGTCAATAATTTTTGCTTGTACTGAGGTATCATCCTAGGAGAAGGTAAAATGCTGCTTAAAACTAGGGACATACCTGCCTGAGACACATAATCCAAGATCTCAGTCATGTCTCTCTTCATGTAGTCCAGAGAGGTAGGCCTCAGTTCGGTCACACCAACATGGACTATGACAGAGTCATAACAGTGCCTGTTGTTGAGAGACTTGAGTGTGTGTGTGATGTAACAGATCCTGGCACCTGATAGAGAGCTGACTATGACCTTTTCCTTATCCAACCTGGTGAGAAGGACATCCGTGTGTCTCCCAAGTGAGTCATCTAAGACTAAGATATTTGTTTTTGTGTTATGCCTTATGAGAAATTTGTTAATCTCCCTGCCTGTGACACTCACATGCATAAGCCATAGCAATACTCATTTTACATTTTCAGCAAATACAATTGATTATTTGACACTACTGACACATCAGAGTTGTGACTTCCATTTAATGGTGATCAATGGTGTAAACAACTCTCACTTTAACATCACAGCAAAAGACAACACCACTATATACCTAACTGAACACACCAAATTGCTAGGAGTGGAAATAGACAATAAACTAAAATTTGACATTCACATATCCATGACAATAAAAAAGTCCACAAAAAACTAGGTGCATTATACAGAAATAAACAATTTCTCACCAAAGCAGCAAAGATTTCAATAGCAAATTCCCACCTTATCTCCACCCTACTTTATGCCTCTCCAGTATATACCAACCTAAGGCAATGTGATCTAAACAAGCTAGAGACCTGCTACAACAAAATCGCAAAATTCACCACAGGGGCATCCTACCGTAGTCACCACTGTCTCTCACTTGCTGAACTGGGCTGGCTTGAACTCCCTCACCTCCTTCAGTGGTATCAACTCTCACTCACCCACAAACTAGTAAACCATCCACTAAATGTCCCATCCCTCCAGAATCTACTCCAACCCTATCGCACCACCAGACCACTAAGATCCAGCAACAAAAATCACTTGCAGATCACTAAAGCCAATAACTCTGTTGGTGAAGCACTATTCTCTTGCGCCATAGCCAAATTATGGAACTCACTCCCACCCACAATTACCTCCATACCATCATGCACCAACTTCAAAACTTTATTAAAAGCACACCTAAAAACATGCTGGCTATGCCCTTGCAACTCCCACTCTAATATCATCCACCCCATCCAACTACTACCTTTCTTTCACCTCCATTAACTACCTTGATGATAGCAAGCTCAGATACTCATAGGCCTAGTACTTATTATACAGCAGGAACTTCTCATTGTTACATTTGTTAATGCCTGTTATGTACTTCACAGATAAAGATTCTAGTTGTCTACTGATGTACTATGTTCTTCATCTGTAAATATGTTGTAAGTAATTTCTATGTTAAATTGTTAATCACTATGTAATCCAATGTAACTACTGTCTGTTTATTTTACTGTGGAGCTTTTCTCCCCGGGCCTCCGCTGAAAATGGACCCACGTCCAGTCGGACACTCCCGGTCAACAAATTTAAATAAATAAATAAATAAATAAAATAAAATAAATCAAGCAACAGCAGGGGTATGTAGCTCGCATCCAGAGATGACCTTCAAATCTATCAATTACATCACCTTCACTATGTACACCTCAAATGTCCAATTCTGGTAATAAATAAATAAATGAATAATTCTCACAATGGTATGCATTGTATCTTCACACAAAATGAGCAAATGGTAAGACAGTCAGTTATTTTCATCCATAGACAATTCCCACCCAACCAGCAATTAAAGCTGCTTCTATGTGTACTTCACATATCTGATTGTGATAAAAATTACAGTCATGTAATGAAGTTCAACTTTGTCCCATATAAACAGGAGCCACCCATTAACATATTTCAGGTTGTTTCATACAAATCAAATTAATCCTGCAAACTCATAACAATTAACATAGAAAAGCATGTAGTCATTTTATTCCACAGACAGCCCCAACAGTTGTAGCTAATTTGTCTGTGTACATCTCAAATGTCTGACTCATAAAAAAAGATAAGAAAATAAATAGCTTTCTGTATCTCTCAACTTCTTAGTGAAAGAATGAAGGACAAAGCCTAAGACAGTAGACAAGCAAAGCCCCAAAACCAAGAATAGATATTAATATTGCTAGCCTCTTATATACTTGGATTTGATAGAGTAACAGATTTGCACAGAATGCATTTCTAAAGGTATGAAGTCAGAAACTCACCTGCCATTATTTAAAAACTGCAATCCTCATTTACATCCAGAAAACTACACATTTTATAACGAACAAACTACAAATATGTGCCAAAGTCCAGACATTTTGCAAAATCAGGGACAGTTAACAGGTACTCTGTTTGCCCTGCAAATAAGTTAAAAAAAGAAGTTACCTCATGCTCTTGCTGGCTGCTATTGCACTCATCTAAAATGACTACCCACTTCTCTTGACCCTTGAATTTTTCATGAGCTCTCTCCCCCTTGCTGCCATATGGCAAGCAGTATAAATTCAGCACCTCCCACATAGGACATCATTCAGTTTGGATTACCATTCTATCCTTAACTGGTTTATTTATTTTGGTGAAGAAACAAGGCCCATGTCTTTACTTTGAAAAAAAAAAACAAATAAATAAAAGACAGAAAGAAACCCTTAGCCAAGCAGAATCTTAGGTGGCTGTATATTTCACCAAAACAGACCAGCACTGTTGTTAGTGGAAACTGCTGCAGTCACTGCTCATTTCCTACAACAAGCAGCAACCTGACGTTTGTTATATTACTTCTGGTGGTACATGAGGTAGAGTTCCCTACTTGAGAAGTGTGTGTGTGTGTGTGTGGGGGGGGGTTGTCTCTCACAAGGAAAATGAGCTTTTATGCATTTCTGAGTTCTGTAGGATACTGTTAGTACTACTGGTATTAGTGTAGTGGTTGTTAGGCAGTTTGTCAATGAGTGGTCATATATCTGCAGGAATCTGTACATTACTTCTGTCATACATAAAATGTTGCTAATGCTTTGCTGAGCAGCAGTTTTGAAATTTGGTAAGCTTCTCCCTGAGGACTGGGTTTTATCTCTTTGACTGACAAGGGTAATAGCCCAGATTGTCATTCAGGAGAAGATGTCTGCATAAGAAAAATCTGAGTCAAAGGACTGGCCCTTAGCAAGGGATAAATCGCAGTCATTTTGAGTAAACTGTGAAGATACGAATAAGTAATTCATCTACCATTATGGTGAGCAGTACAAACAAGTGTACTTAAGCATTACCTTTGGGGTTTCCTTCAAGCACTTGAACTCCCAAGAATTTGAGCATATGAAATATCAGCTGCAGAATTTGAAAATGAACTTTTTGAACATTGCCGATTTTTAAATGCTCAGGATCATGGTGCAGTGGAGATTAGGGAATTTGCCCTTTCCCCGCTGTAGTGCAACATCAGAATAGCTATATATAATTAGCAGGGGGTGTAGGGGGCTTGCCTCCATGCAAAAAAAAGACAGTCCCCGGGATTCATGAACCTTGCGCCAGGCGCCAGCATAGCGTCGGCGTTATAACGCCAAATATGGCTGCTTAGCGATTCAGGTATGAATGAATTCCACGTGCACTACCGGCGTCGCGGACCGTCCGCTTGGCGTAGGTGTGCAAAACACACTGTGTACGGTATTGCACCAAGAAAATGAGGGCAAATAGCGATCCACAGTGGCGAGGCGTAAGACGCAATGTAAACCAAAAACGGTTTACATTTACCCAAACATACCGGAGGAGTAACGGAAGGCTGTCAAAGTCAGGTATCATATAGGTGCAATATGCCAATGTGGAAAGGCACCGAGAATGTCCAAAGAAAATATGCACAAAATGTAAAGAATGACATAAATGGCACGTAGGTAGAAAGAACAGCAGACCCCCGGGATATGTGCACAGAAGTTGTAAAGCAATGAAATAATATGACAATGTCCGAAAAGAGCATTAGAACACAAATCAGCTGCACAGCCACCACACACCATAGTATGTATGTAAAGCTGCAACCCCAGCGCAATGGTTGTCAAGGAGTGGTGGCGGTGTCCGCCGCCGTAACCAGGTATTAGTAGTCAATTCCATGCAAATGAGGCAGATAATAGTGAATCGCAAAAACGGCGCCAGCGTAAGGATGGAGCAAACGGCGTAGCGGTACGACACCGAGGAGTGGCCTACACAAGATACATGTCAACCACAGAGGGGTGTGCCACTGTAGGAGGAAGGATATTGGAGGACAGCAAATCTGGGCTGTACAATGCACATCACAGCATCAGGACTGGCGTGTTAGGAAATAGATGCGCTGACAGTACACAATGCGCGTACAAATGCATGTGCACGAGGATGACTACGTTCCCGAAACCAGTCATGTGACGGCCTCACCGGCAACAACCAGGGATATAGGAAGGTAATGCGGAGAATACGAGGAAATGCGGAAGCAGTGTAAATGTATCCGTAACGAGCAATTAACACCAATCAATGCAGGAAGGGCAAACGCCGGCAGCTGATAAGTCTGCATGCAGACTCCTGCAGAACGGGAAAGGGGAGGCATATGAGAGCAAAGATAATAGGGATGTAGTAGAAATGCAAAGAGCAAAGAACCGAAATAGCACAGCCAAGTACAGAGGTAGCATAACTGCGGCTGCAGATAAAATGCATCATATGCCATGTGCCTGCAGGATGCAGTAATGTAAGATGCCAGGCGAAGGCAATGCAGGCAACTGTAATGTAACACTACAGGCAGTACCGTTGCAGCTGCAAGCGTAAAACCACGGAAATAATCCATGGATAGGGCCGCACAGACACACCCAATGACTTCACCGG
>NC_056742.1:355199501-355312001 GCF_019279795.1 Protopterus annectens
AGAGAGTCGTGAAAGTGTTGCAACGCTAGGAACACCACTCTCAGCTCTAGGACATTTATATGCAAGTGTGTTTCCATGATGGACCAAGTGCCTTGGACCGTCTTTCCCTGAAATAGCCCCCCCCACCCTATCAGGGAAGCATCCGTGGTCACTGTGGCTGAGGGTTGGGGAAGAACGAAGGGAAGTCCGATTATCACTTGGTCACTGTTCAACCACCAACTGAGATCCTTCTTGCAAAGATTGGTTAACCGGATCTCGTGTGACATGGGCAGTTGTTGGAAAGACCATTGCGTGAAGCGTAACCACTGGAGTATTCGCATGTGCATGCGGCCTAACGGAACTGCTATCAATGTGGCTGCCATTGTGCCTAAAAGCTGTAGTATCTGGGACGCTGGAGCTTTGTTGTGGGCTAATAGACTGGATAATTGATTTTTTAGAGTTACGATTCTTGATTGGGGCAACCTGATCCTTGCATTGATGGTGTCCAGTTCTGCCCCTATAAATGTAATATGCTGCGAGGGCGATAATGCAGATTTTTTGAAGTTTAGGGTTATGCCCAACTGGGAACAAAGGTCTATGGTGTAGTCTCTTGCTTGGATTAGTTGATGCCTGGAGGTGGCGGTGAGGAGCCAGTCGTCCAGATATGGAAACACCCAGAATCCCAACCGTCTCAGGTGAGCCGTGAACACTGTCATACATTTGGTGAACATCCTGGGGGCTTTGGTGAGACCAAAGGGCAGGGCTCTGAATTGGTAATGACTGGCCCCCAGCCGGAAACGCAGGTGATCTCTGGATGATCTGTCCATTTTGATGTGGTAGTAAGCATCCTTGAGATCTATACAGCACATCCAATCGCCTGTTGCTAAGAATGGGAGAATCGACTGCAGCGTGACCATAAGGAACTTTTCCTTCTTGACGAAGGTGTTGAGTTTGCTGAGGTCTAGTATGAGCCTCCAGTCCCCTGTTTTCTTTGGAACTAAAAAGAACCTTGAGTAAGTTCCGGATCCTATTTGGTCCGCCGGGACTGGCTGGATGACTCTTTTGTCTAGCAGGTTTTGGATTTCTATGGTCGCTAGTTTTCTCAGACTGGTTGGAACGTCTGGGATCCTTGTACCTATGGGTGGGGGTTTTGTAAAGGGAATGTAATAACCTCTGGTAATGACGCTTTTTACCCAAGAATCCATTGTAATGTTTAGCCAGGTGTTTGGGTATACCGCCAAGCGACCCCCGACTGCCTTCAGCGTAGGACAGCCGGGCTTCCTTTCAGGAATGCTGATAGGGCTTACCAGAGAACTGATCCCTGTCGCCCTGGTTCTGCGGACCGCCTCTGCCGTTTGGAAGGCGTCTTCCATTTTTGCCCCCTCCTCTGCCTCTAGAGGGGGTATCAGTAGGTGTGTTTTAGAAAGCTCCTTGAGGTTTTTGGAACCACATTTTTCCACTTAGCTGCCCTTTGGGGTACAGTCTAGTTGGAGTGGAAAAACGGACTCCTACAGCAGACAGAGTCTTCCCTTCTTGTTCACACCTAGTAAGTGTCTCCTTAACTTTGGGTCCGAACAAGGCAGACCCGTCGAATGGGGTATTGACAAAGGAAGACAAAGGCTTCTGCAAAGGAGCAAAGGTGCACCCAGGACGGTCTCCGAAGAGCTATCGCTGAGCCTGCCGCCCTACTTGATCCATCGGCAGCATACGAAATGAGTCGCATGGATGAGTTTACTATTGAATTAAGGGTGTTGAGTTGTGCAGTCACCTTTTCAGAGACTGCATCAGCTGTGTTACCCTGGAGAGCATCTCCCAGCTCTTTTAGGAGATCTCATTGAAGGCGGGTAAAATGCGTCAGGTAGTTGAGCGACCTCATGGAAAATGCCACAGAACTAAATATGCGTTTCCCATATCTGTCCATCATCCTAGAATCCCTATTAGGAGGATGGACAGCAGAAGAGGTTTCCGACATCTCTTTCTTTGTGGCCGCCGCCACCACCATGGCATCAACTGGGACTCCCTTTGTAAGAAAAGCCTTGTCAGTGGGGGAAGTAATAAATTTGTTGGGCCTCCGATGGGCCTCCGAGGGACCGGTTCCACTGAGTCAGGGGACTCCCACGCCCTTTGAGCAACCAGCTCCATCAGTTCATCGAAGGGCGGAGTAACCCAGGAGGTGGATGGTTGAAATACAAAGGCCTTCAGGAGAACCGACTCATCTTCAGAAGGGGCAAGGGACTGCCAATCACCCCTCTGCCTTAAGATTTCCAATATGTCTGTGAATGAGACATCCTCTGAGGGGGATCGTGGGGACCCTTCTGATTCCTCCAAGTCTGTATCCGATGTTAGGGATTCCTGTGGGGAATCCAAGTGCCTCCTCTTGCACAATCTCTTTCTAGGTACTTCATCGGTGGGAGCATCCGGTGAAGTCCCTAGAGAGGAGGGGCCACCCAATGGGGATACCTGAGGCCCTGGATCTCGACGCTTTGTGGGGATCTGCGGGGAAGAGGTAGAACGAGGCCCCTTAGGGGGAGGGGAGGACAGATCTGAGGAGGTAGTGGTCTTGGCAGCCATGACCTTCCTCATGGCATTGAAGGCACCAGAATCCGGGTCCGAGAAGTCAGTCAGCTCCAAAGAGACCGGCAGCTCTCCCCGGACCAAGACCCTCCGCTCCAATCCAGAGGACGGAGCTGAGGCCACCTGCGCTGAAGCCCCGAGTGGAAGAGTTGGAACCGAAGTATCGGTTCGACTCTCCACCCCGGAGCCAGCGAGGGACTGTCAGCCCCTAGATTAAGGTCGATGGAGCCGAGGGAGGATGATCAAACCTCAGCTCCAAGGGTTCTACCAATATCGGTTCCGTCTGCCCCGGCTCCGAACGCTCGATTGGCTTCGGAGGAGGAGATGGAGAAGCCATGGGAGGGATATCAGGCTTCGAAGCTGAATGGCTCAAAGTAGATAGCATTTTGGCTAGGGCCGGGTTCTCTAAGAGCCTCTTAACCACTCGGTCCAGATCCACATCAGAAAGCCTCGAAGAATGCGTCGAGGGATGTGTCGAAGGAGCCGAAGATGGAACCGATTGAAGAATTGGAGACTGAGGAGTCTCCAGTATCGGTTCCACAACTGGGCCCCGAGGTAAGGACTCGATACACGGCTCCAAGGACTGTGGAGCCGATGCACGGACCATACCTGAGGAACTCGGAGCCGAAGACTTGGACTCCGAGGATCCTTTGCAAGACTTCGACCCCTTTGAAGACTTGGAAGAGGTGTCAGCCTTATCTACAGTAGCCTGAAAATCAGGCTTCAGGAGTCCTCTGTCTACCAGTTTCCTTCGCCTTTCCAGGAGAATCCTGGCGCTAAAGGAATGGCAGATAGAGCACACCTCTTGTAGGTGTACAGAGCCCAAACAGTACACGCAGGTGGAGTGGTTGTCTGTAACAGACATTTTTTGACCGCACTCACACCTTTTAAATTCTGATTTCTGTTTTTCTGACATCTTTTAACTCTAACACTAAGTAGCACAAACAAGTTCTAAGATGTATGTAAAAATATATATATATCTAAACACAGTACTAAATCACACTAGATATATTTATAAGGTCTAACTATCTAATAAAACTGTTTACTAAACTATTTACTAGACTACCACACTATATATATATATATATATATATATATATATATATATATATATATATATATATATATATATATATATATATGTAAGAAACACGACACACACTAGTTGACAGAGCCCTGTCATGCCCAATAAAGAAGGCCTAAGCCCTGAAAAAGAACTACTTAGAAGTCCTAGCAATTAAGCTAAACTAGAATCCGAACACTATGATACTATCATACTGAGATATATAATACTCAAAAAATTAGAAGAGAAATACTAATAATAATAGAAAATTTAAGTCACTGGCCCGAGCTAACTCCGATGAGCTGTTGATCCATTGCAGCGGCAAACTAGATGTGGGGATTCACAGTAGAGCATCATGGGATATACACTAGGTCTCAAGCTTCTCTGAGAGTCTGAGCTTGAAAAGCGGCCGATTCGGAACGGAGGGATCAGCTCCGACCCACGTGTAAGAACAAAACGGCGAGATAGAACAACTTCACATCAATATACTTTCCAAGGGGGTAGGTTTTTGACCTCCTGGCATTCACTATTGGCCTCACTGGTGGATCAGTGGTGCTTTTATGTATTTTGGGTATCCCAAATATACTGGGCACCACAGGGTAATGCACAAGTAAATAATCAAACATTTCCCCTTGATCCACCATATCTTGCAACAAAAAAATCTATCCGGCAATAGGCCAAATTTATATAATTGAGTGAAGTTTCCTCATCATTCTTGTACAATGGGAAAGACAATCTTATTTAAAAAGTTTTTGGATAAACCATGGAAGACTTATCTCCGATTTATGGACAACATTTTTATTGTGTGAGACAGGCCTGAAAATGAGATCAGGGGCTTTTGATTATATTAATAGTACTACCCCTTTTCTAAGGGTTACATATTCCTACAATTGTGACAGCATCAATTACCTGGATGTTACAATTACCAAAGATTATAGTGAGAAGTGTTTGGTTAGTTTTATTTATAGAAAGCCTACGTACTGTAATGATTTGTTACACTTTGACAGTAACCATCCCATGCATCAAAAATTAGGTATGGTTAAAGGCCAGTATATCTGCATAGCTATGATGGTTTCCCAGCATACCACCTTTCTACTTGAATGTGAAAAACTAGGAAGGATGTTACATGCAAGAGGATACCCTAGTAACTTGCTTTCCTCAGTTTGTAAAGGAGTAGTGGAGATGAGGGTTTTGGGGGAAGTAGTACCCCTAATAAAATCCTCTCTTAGGTCAGTTTCTGACATGGTAAAAAGTGGTAACATTTCAACCAACAAACATCATTTGGCATTTGTTAGAGTGGTGCCCCAAATTAGAGATATTTTGTCAAAAACTGATGCACCACCAAAACTGAAGATAACAAACAGCAAAATGACCAGCCAATAACCAAAACACTTTATTCTTCTCTGACGTCTCGGCAAAAAGCCATAAGGAGTAAACCATTTCCAAAACACACCTGCCTTATATACACATACTTATTAACCATTTAGCACTTATTAAACATTCCAATAAAACCATCAAATAAAAAATCTCCATTTACATTCCAAATTTAACCCTTTCACGGTTAAAGTGTTATTATTTAAAATGTATACAGATTCCTTAAATAATAACTTGTTTTTAATATCCACACTGTCATACTGAGCAACAACTATTTTTTCCAATGCAGTGCCTGTTAAACCTGCAGACTCCCCATGTACCCTATTAAAATGTTTAGCTATAGAACTTTCCTTTTTATGCCTAACAATGTCACTTATATACTGTATTAGCCTGACTTTAAAGGGTCTCTTACTTGCCCCCACATAAAGTTTATTACAAGGGCATTTCAGAGCATAAATGATGCCCTCTATATCACACCCATACAGGCCCTTTACACTAAAGTTGAGACTATTTATTTTAGTAAAGCTTTTAACTATATGTATGCAAGCTTTACAATTCCCACAAGGTATAGTTCCATAGTCTGTCATTATAAAATAAATGTTCTCTTTTTTCTTACATATAGATTTAACATTATATCTATACCTTTTTCCATTCTTAAATTCCTTGTAAACCTATCGGAACATTTTCCAACAATTCACTACTATAAACTCTATGTCTAAACATATTAACAGCTCTCTTCATTTCTACTCTAAAATCCACATCATTACTATACAACCTATACAAACATATACAGCTCTCCATATGGTATAGATTGTAAAGTATGCTGTGGGTGACAACTCTGTGCTTGTAAATATTGAATTCCACTTTCAAATTTACTATGTACTGATGTTCTGTTGTTTTTTCTATCACTAATATCCACCACATCTAAACAGGAAACTTTTTTGCCGATCTTTAATCTATCAAATTCTAGATGAAATCTATTATGTTGCAAGTCCAATGTAAATTTTTTATCTCATCTTCACCCCATTCACATAAAAAAAAAATCAGGTCATCAATGAGTCTATAATGTTTAATTACATACCGTTGATATAATTTTGACTTGTATACATATTCTACCTCAAATAAGCCCATAAATTCTGTCACAGGACTATTACCTAAAAAAAAAAAAAAAAAAAAACTCAGGGCTTCCATCCCAAAATTATGATGAATACTTGTGTACAGGCTTTTTACATGTAAGGTGACCCAGTACATATTTTGGTTCCATTGAATATACATTTTGTCAAAAATTGTAACATTTTTTTTTGCATTAAAGATGTTATAAACAAGATTGTGAGTAAACCTGTTATGGTTTATAGAAGAGGCAGAAGAAAAGAATTCTGCCCATTTTGAATTTATCCAGGATAACAAAAAAACAGGGACTTCATAATGTGGTTTCTGCAATCAGAGTAAGGAAGTTTTAGTAGGAAACCAAGTAGTTGTGAACAACAGACTTATAAAATCTAAGTCCTTTTGTAATTGTAACACCCTGGTGTTTCTGGTATATGTTGCACTATACCAGAAATGTCATCATTTTTTTATGTGGGTAAAACTCAGAGAAAATGCAGGGAGTACATTTATGAACATGTTACTAATATTAAAAAGCTGAATTTGGAGAACACCTCAGTTAAAGATTTGGTGGATTACCCCAATCACAATTTTTTGTTTTTTGTTGTAGAACACATAGTAAAGGGGGGAGGCATGGGAAGATCTGACTGCGGAGAAAAGTCTAAACTCTGATTAAACACCCCCCCCCCCCGTTTTAAATAATATATCTATTGGTATTGTCCTGAGGCTGAGGTCTCATGTGGTGTGATACTTAATAATAATAATATTTTGTGCTTAATGTTAGGACTTATTTTAAAAAATTGTTTTCTTTTAAAAGAACGTTTCATGTTTTTATACGTGATGAGTTTTTTGTATACATTTATTTATATATATGTGTACATTTTTTTAGGTATAAAAGTGTTTATTGGTGAAGTTTGGTCATATGATCATTAGGGGCAAGGTATTTACAGAAGGTAGAAATGGTTAATTGCGTTTCTGATGAAGTCTATGACGAAAGCGCTTAATCCTGTGTGTTAACTGTTTTTGGCGAATTAAAACCTTATTAACCCCAGACTACTGTGGACTTGGTATTGCCTGTTCCTGGATTGGATTTTTCTGTTTTATATTTTTCTTGGTGAAATACCTCAAAATTGTTTCTGATTTTGACTCAAATTTTAGCTCTGCCCCTATTAATCCCTCCTAAAACTGGTGAATTTCAGAGAAAAGTTAATTATACTTAATAAATATTACCCCCTCTTAACCCATCCTAAAACTGGTGAATTTCAGAGAAAAGTTAATTACACTTAATAAATATTACCAATAATTAGAGTTATAAACCTCTTTTACTTCAGAACATGTATGTTATTTCACATGCTCGTATTCTGGCAATGTCTCACGTTAATAGTACTAATAAGTGTCCCAGATTGTCCTTGATTATTTCTGGATTCATCCCCGGCTCTGTTGAGATTTGTCACCGATTCATTGACAGCTATGCTTGGAGATTTACAAAGGGGTATTAGACAGTAACATTACTGTAAGTTTGTTCCATGGTGTGGAAAAATCATAGGATAACACATGCATCTTTCTTTACAGACATACAATACTGATATTCCAGCTACAGTCATATCCTTAACTTCCTGTCAACAATACTACCCCAACACTTCTAGCATCTCATCTGAGAGATGCACCTGAGCAATTTTTCTATTCTTCAATCGCTCTGACATCAGTCCTAATTCTTGAAACAACCATATTAATCCCACTTCCCCCAATTTTATAACTACTACTACTAAATTCAATTTCTAAACATAGCTTACAGAAAACACACTGTTTGCTTTTCTATCCACTCACCAAACCTCCTTCAATCTCATATCTCGTGGACTAAAATTCAAACATCTTTATGGTCTCCCCATATAATGAATACCCTAATTCTAAGGCATATTTTGGTCAATCTTTTGTGTACCTGTTCTAACCAACTTGTATGCTTCTTTAACTATGTTTCTCTATAATGTTGCTAAATATTCCAAGTGGGCCTATTAAAAATCTATGTAACACTAACAAGTCATCCAATTACTACAAAAACCCTAGTAAGTTACTTTATTCTCCAATACCCACTTTTTTCAGTTCAGGCTGCAGAGTTTCCTTATTCACCCTACTACAGTAAAGACCCTAGTTCCATTATTCTTTGATGCACACTTTAAATTCCGGGCCTGGAGCCTATCATGGCAGTAACTGAGTGCAAAGCAGAGAAAAAAAATCTTGGATGGAGTACCAGTTCTTTGTTGGATGCACACGTGCATTTGTTCACACATACCTTGTATACCTGCAAGCAATAAGGACGACTGTCAGTTGACCTACAAAATACCTTTAAATATGGGAGGAAATTGAAGCATCTGCAGAAAAATGAACACACAGACAGCACAAGGACTCTGCAGAAAAGGCAGTAAAACTAAAGAACTAAGCAATGGGCTGCCCAATACATTCCCCAGTTCCCTAGTATTTCATGTTACTCAATAAATTTCATGGTGTTTCATTCAACCAAGCCACCATTATCTTTCTCCTATTTTACTTTGTTAAATTCCTCATCCCGTATCCCACTCTTATGATCGTTACTCTTTTCAACACTTACTATCACACATTATAGCAAAGAAAAACATGATTTCTGTCTGACCATAAACGTACTGAGTCAACATAGTACACTTCTTTGACATGGAAGCCTTAGTAACCCTTGTATCTTATGCATATTTTACTCAGATTAATCCATTCATCCACCCATAAGGAAAAGACTGAACAATACTGGCCTAAATTTTGAGTCCTGGGACACTTGATTTCCACTCAACCACCAATATGGCAAACTCCCATCCTATCAACATAGTTCAAAGCATACACACATTCTTCAGCAATGCACTCATTCTGATCACTAATATTCTATGAACAGCTAAACCAAAAGCTTTTCTTAAACTTGGGAAAATACAAACTGGAAATTCTGCAAAAAGTTCTTCGTACATGTAGCCCACACATAGTAACTTACTAGTTATGGCAATAGCCCTTGCATAAAAGTATGTTGACGGCAGCATATACAACTCTCACTGAGAAAGTCTTACTATAAAAGTTCTACTCTCACTCTTCCAGATTAAAAAAAAATCATGCATTATGTCAGAAGCTCTTCCCACAATGTAAACATGCTGACATATTTCTGTACAACAGCTACTACTATTCAAAGAATAGTAAGAGCTATTGAAAAGGTTTTGTCTTGACTGGGCATAAAGAACTGAGTGGTATGAAGTGCAGTGGCCATGCCCAGCAGAACACTCCAGTTCAAAAAGTAAGAGAAGCACACATTCGGGTGGAGTATCTGAAACTCCTTAATAGTAACCAGAATACAGTGCAATGCTGTGGACTGAGACAGGGATTAGAGAGTACCAAATCATAAATATCATGGTCGTATTTTTCAGAATATTAATTTGAGAGTGGGTGTTTATAAAGTACAGTTTTGTACCTACCATAAATGTAGATGTCCGAACTGGATAGCATCTGCAGTCATAACAACTGGGTTGTCCTGTCGTCAGGCAGCCCTTCAGTCGGCCGGATTCCAAAGTCCGGGTCCGGCTTCGGCTGATGTCGCACTCACCCGACGTCATCTCTGTTGGTCTTCGGGTATAAAGGCATCAGCCGACGCCATTTTCCTCAGTGTTTCTTGCCCCAGATGCCAGTAGCCCTCTTGGAGGCTAAAATTTGGATAGATGCCAATGTTTCCAAAAAGATAGAGGTAAACACAAAAATAAGCATGTATGTACATATATACAAACAAATACACCATAATAGACTCCCCCCCACCAGCTAGCTATTAGGAGGGTAAAACACCCTAGGAGTACCACAGAGGGGAAGGAGGGAGGGTAATCCTGACTGCAGATGCTATCCAGTTCGGACATCTACATTTACGGTAGGTACAAAACTGTACTATGTCCTTCATGGATGCATCTGCAGTCATAACAACTGGGTAGAATACCATAGCCAACTAGGGGAGGAGGATAAAACTAGATTATGGTGTGTTTAGGATTCCTTGCAGTACAGCAGTGGCAAACCCTGCTCGGGATCTGGAATATAGAGGCAAATTATAATGCTTGGCAAATGTATGCACGGAGGTCCAAGTAGCCGCCTCAATAATGTCTTTGGTTGCCACTCCTCGTAAGAAGGCTGTGGTAGTGGCTGTTGCCCTTGTAGAATGAGGTCTTATGTTCTGTGGAATTGGTTTTCCATGGAAGGAGTAACAGAATCGTATGCAATTTCCTATCCATTTGGAGATTGTCTGTTTGGAAATAGCTTTTCCTTCCCTTCCTGTTGCATAGGCTACAAAAAGTTGGTCAGTCTTTCTGCTATTTTTTGTTCTGTCCAAGTAGTAGCGTAGCTGTCTATGTACATCCAAGGTATGCAGTATTCTTTCCCCTCTGTTTTGTGGGTTGGGAAAGAAGGTGGGTAGGTGGATTGCCTGGTTTAAAGACACTCTGGATACCACCTTAGGCATAAATGTAGGATTAGTCCTCATGGACACTCTATCTTGGTGGAAGATTAGGAAGGGTTGCACTGTCATTAAGGCCTGTAGTTCTGAAACCCTCCTAGCTGAAGTAATTGCCAGTAGGAAAGCAGTTTTCCATGACAGGTGTTGTAGGTCTGTTGTTGCTGCTGGTTCAAAGGGTGATAGTGTCAACTTTTCTAGCACAAAGTTTAAGTCCCAAGCTGGTAAAGGTGGTTTCCTTGGAGGTTTTACATTCTTGATTCCTCTGAGGAACTGCCTGAGCAAAGGGTGCGAAAAAACAGGTGGATCAAAGCTGTATTCTGCTGAAATAGCTGATGCATGTATCTTGATGGAGGAGTAGGACAGGCCTGAATGAAGAAGTTCGGCCAGATAGTCCAGAATGTTAGGCATATCTATGTTTGACACATCTTTTCCTCTTTCAGTACTCCAAATGACAAACCTTTTCCATTTTCCAGCATAGTTCCTTCTTGTTGAAGGTCTGCGTGCTTCAAGAATAACGTCTTTAACTCTTTGGGAAAGCTCTGGGTTAGCTGCTGCTATGTGATGTTCCATGCAGTCAGTTGCAACGTTTTTAGGTTTGGATGTATGATGCTGTAGTTGTTCTGAGTTAACATCAAAGGCATCAGGGGTATTTGCCACATATTGTTCCGAGACATGCTCCTCAGCAGTGGGTACCAGTGTTGTCTTGGCCAGTTTGGAGCTATCAGGATTATCCTTGGACGTTCTTCCTTGATTTTTAGTAATACTTTGTGTATCAAGGGAAGAGGTGGGAATGCATATGCTGTCAGGCCTTTCCAGCTGAAGGAGAGCGAATCCACTTTCCATGCTTGTGGGTGGAATGTCCTTGTGCAGAATTTTTTGAGCTGGTGATTGAGAGGTGATGCGAATAGATCTATCTGAGGCATTCCCCATTTCTTTGAGATGGTCTTGAAGATGTCCGGGTGCAGTTTCCATTCGTGGCCATCCGATGTGGTTCTGCTTAATATGTCTGCTAGAGTATTTTCTTTTCCCGGTACAAATATTGCCTGTAACTGGATGTTGTAGCTGAGTGCCAGGGTCCACAGCTCCAAAGTCATTCTGCATAGGGGGTATGAATGAGTGCCTCCCTGCTTGTTGATGTACCACATGACTGTGGTGTTGTCTGTCCTTATCATCAACTGGCCCTCTGAGAAATGGTCTGAACCTTTGGATTGCCAGTTTTACTGCCAGCATTTCTTTTAGGTTGATGTGCAGGTGAAGTTGATCCTGTGTCCACAATCCTTGCACGCATTTGTCCAGCATGTGGGCCCCCCATCCTAGGTCTGAAGCGTCTGTTGTGATGGTCTGGCTTGCTTGACATCTGCGAAAGGGTAGGCCTGGGTTTGTCTGGCATGCCTGAGCCCACCATAGGAACTCCTGTTTTAAGCATGGAATTAGTGGGATTTCTGTTTCTAGGCTGTGTCTGTGTTGGGACCATAAATTCTTTAGGTACCACTGTAGTTTTCTCATATGTAGTCTGGCAAGTGGGACCAAGAGTATGCATGATGCCATGAAGCCCAAGGCCTGCAGTACTTTTCTTGCTGTTAACTTGTTCAGCTTTGTTAGTGCTAAGAAGTAAAGAGGGAGTTCTTTTTGTTTTTCTGCAGTTAGGAATGCCATTTGTTTTACTGTGTCCAATTCAGCCCAAGAATGTCCTTGTTTGGGATGGTATCAGCCTTGACTTTTGTAGATTGACTGTGTATCCCAGTGCTTGTAGCAAGTAAATGACCCTTTGTAAATCTGTTGTCAGCTTGCTTTTGTTGTCCCCTTGTAGCAGGCAGTCGTCCAGGTATGGGTAAATTTGAATTCCCTGTAGTCTGCAATGGGCGATTACTGATGCCAGGCATTTTGTGAATACTCTGGGCAGTAGATAAGCCAAAGGGCAATGCTGAGAATTGATAGTGCTCTGATCCTGCAAGAAATCTGAGGTATCTTCTGCAGATTGGTCGAATGGGGACGTGCAGGTATGCCTCCTTGAGATCTAGAGTTACCAGCCAACACTCCTTGCCCAGCATGGGAAGAAGTTGCTGTAGGGTCAGCATTTTGAATTTTGGGACAATGATGTATGTATTTAAGGCGGACAGGTCGAGAATTGGTCTCCAACTTTTTTCCTTTCTTGGAACTAGGAATAGTCTGGAGTAGAACCCCTTTCCTTGCTCTGCTGTTGGCACTCTTTCCACAGCTCTCATGTTTGCTAACTGCATTATCTGTTGTAGAGCCTCTGTTTTTTGATTTGGAGGTAGATTTGGCATTCCTCTTTTGACTGGTAAAGTGTGGAAGTGGAACCGGTATCCTTGATCTATGGTTTGTAGAATCCACTTGTCTTTTGTTATATAGTGCTAGTTCTTTGAAAATAAGGTTAACTTTCCGCCTAGAGGAGCTGCTATTTGTTCCCTGGTAGGCGGATTTAGGATTAAGTCACTGTGGTTGTGTTGATGTAGTGGCAGTGGTTGTGTCTGTGCCTCTGTTGTTACCTTGCCACTGTCGTCCTCTGTGGGCACCTCCTCTGGATTGGTTTCTGCCTCTGGAACGTCTATTCCTGCCCCTTTGAGATCTTGTGGAGTCAGGAAAGGACCAATTTTTGGCAGGCCAGTTCCTGCTAAACCTTGGGGGTTGAACCTGCAAGAAATCTTTAACCGTTTGAACAGATTTTGCCTTTTCTTCCATTTTCTTCATAACCTGCTGGGCAGGTGTACCAAACAAACTTGTCTTATCCATAGGAGCATCTAGTAACTTTGCTTTGACATGATCCGGTAAAGCTTGCTCCTTTAGCCATGCATGCCTTCTTATCACTGTGCCAGTCATGGCTGATCTAAATGAAGCCTCCAGTGCATCATAGCCACATTTTAAGGAATGGTTACTAACCTGTTGTATGTTATTTACCATTTCTAATACATATTTCTTATCAAGAGATTCATCAGTGGTTAGCTTTTTAGTTAACTGATCAAGCATAAACTCTTGGTATTGTATCATGTGAAACTGGCAGTTTAAAGCTCTAGCTGAGAGAGTAGCTGAAGTGTAGACCTTTTTGCCCCATCTGTCTAGTGACCTTGCTTCCCTTTCAGAAGGAATAGGGTTTTTAGCTATGGTCGCGGCTACTGCCTTGGGACCCTGGGATATAGTCTCGGGGTCTGCAAGTGGGGCCTTGTAAAGGTGGTGATGAGTGTCTGGTACCCTGTAAAATCTGTCTGGTTTGGCAGGGGCTGGAGGTAAAGAGTCTGGTGCGGAGCAGACATCATTGAAAGCATCATCCACCACAGAGAGAACAGGAGGTATAGCTAAGGGCCTGTGTTGTGGAAGGTGCAGAAAGGTCCTAAGTCTTTTTCTGGAGTCTGAAAAATTCTGTTGCTGCCATTGGAACTGCTCTCGCATGGCATGTAAGGTTTCCCCAAAGGAGAATTCTTCTGGTGGGGAAGCAGCTGGAATGGATTCTTCAGCATCAGAGTCTTCAAAATTGGAGAAGGGAGCCTCTGGCTGGTCAGTTAAGTCTGATTCATCGGCAGAATCATCAGATGACACTGGCTCAGGGGGCTCTGTCCTAGGTCTCTTCTCTGGGGGCTGAGAGGCCCTGTCTGGGTGAGATTGAGATCCTCTAATTAATGAAATTAAATCTTCTGCCAGAGTAAGCATTTGAGAACTAGAGGAGGGCCTGGTTGTAGGGGGTTTAACAGGCACTGTTTTAGTAGTCTTGGCTGCTTTAGCCCTGGCGAAGGCCTTAATGGACATGGCTGCTGGAGGCCTAGCAGCACCACGTGCTGGGGTAGAGACATCCAAGGGAATGGTGTCTGATAAGTCAGTGGCAACCACCGTAGTGGGTAACATTTCTGAGGCCGATTCAAGAATGGTAGCAGGTGCCTCAGTTGTAGAGATAGGTTCAGCTGTACTTTGATCAGTTTTCTCGGTTTCGGCCGAAACCGAGACACTCGCGGTTTGCTTAACGATGGTTTCGGCCGAAACCGCGGACCGCGACTGTCGGTCTTTATCTTTGCGTTTTTTGGCAGATTGGGTAGGCGGAGGATCCGACGGCATAATGTACGCAAAATCAGAACCGAAAAACTGTTCAGCAAACTCCGACCGACGCCCAAGCGTTCGTCGGTTGAAGGAAGCACAGGCCGAACAGGCTGCTACGTCGTGGTCTGGGCCTAAACAAGGCAGACAATAAGAGTGGAAATCTTTATGAGGTATTTGTTTCCCACAGGTTAAACAATTATTAACTTTTTCTGACATCGGCTGAGGCAAGAAAGAGTCCCCAACGGGGTACTTAGCTTTAGAAGTCTTCGAAGTAGTATTCGGTAGAAATAATCTCTGGATCCGACCGACCGGCACTTGCGAACAGCTTCTGCTTTGGGCGCCACGCGGCAAGAAAGACTGAGGAAAATGGCGTCGGCTGATGCCTTTATACCCGAAGACCAACAGAGATGACGTCGGGTGAGTGCGACATCAGCCGAAGCCGGACCCGGACTTTGGAATCCGGCCGACTGAAGGGCTGCCTGACGACAGGACAACCCAGTTGTTATGACTGCAGATGCATCCATGAAGGACATCTGTGTAATATATATATATATATATATATATATATATATGTGTGTGTGTGTGTGTAAATATCTATGTATATGTATGCATGTATTAAATTTATGCCTATAAAGTACAGTTTTGTACCTATCATAAATGTAGATGTTCGAGTGTTCACCCTGCTGCAGTCATCACACTTGGTTTATCCTGCCATCACGCGGTCCCGCAGTCGGCCCGAATTCCAAAGTCTTGGTCCGGCGTCAGTTGCTGTCGCTTCTTCCCTGACGTCAGTGCGCTAAGGGTATACAAGAGGCATCCAACGCCATTTTCTTCAGTTTTTCTTCCCCAGATGTCAGGTGCCCCCAAAAGGTAGGCAAAATATATATATAAATATATACATATGGCTATATAAAAATAAAACAAAACCCTTAGGTACAAGCAAATACACCACAGAGGTAGTATAGGATAAAGTGGCAGAGATAAGTTCAGCTAGTTCAGAGGGGATGGAGGGAGGGTAACCTGGACTGCAGCAGGGTGAACACTCGAACATCTACATTTATGGTAGGTACAAAACTGTACTATGTTCATCGTGTTACCCTGCAAGGTGTGGACTGAACTCCAAGCAGCAGCTTCCAGAATATCCTTGGTTGGCACTCCCCTAAGAAAGGCTGCTGATGTAGCTGTAGCCCTGGTAGAGTGGGACCTAATGTTAGCAGGTACTGGTTTCCCATGATGTGTGTAGCAGAAACGTATGCAACGTCCTATCCATTTAGAAATGGTCTGTTTTGAGATAGCTTTTCCTTGAGATCCTGTAGCATAGGCCACAAAGAGCTGGTCAGTTTTTCTGAAAGCCTTAGTTTTATCCAAGTAGTAACGTAATTGTCTGTGAATGTCCAAAGAGTGCAGGAGTCTTTCTCCTTTGTTCTGCGGATTTCGGAAGAAGGTGGGCAAGTGAATGGTTTTTAGGGCCACACTGGATACCACCTTTGGCATAAAGGAAAGATTAGTTCATAGAGAAACTCTGTCTTGATGGAAAATGAGGAAAGGTTCCACTGCCATTTAGTGCCTGTAGCTCTGAGACTCTTCTAGCTGAGGTTATTGCAAGTAGTAGGGCAGTTTTCCATGAAAGAAATTTTAAATCAGTTGAGAAAGCTGGTTCAAAGGGCGGCAGTGTAAGCTTTTCCAGGACAAAGTTGAGATCCCAAGTAGGTGTTGGAGCTCTCCTTGGCGGTGTTAAGTTCTTAGCCCCTCTGAGGTACTGTCTTAAGAGTGGATGTGAAAATAAAGGAGGGTCCGTGCTGTAATGAGCTGAAATTACTGAGGCGTGGATCTTAATAGATGAAAAGGAAAGTCCTTTGTGTAACATCTCAGTTAGATATTGTAGAATCTGAGGAATGTTCGGTTCCAGGGGATTTAGGCCTTTAGCCTGGTTCCAGGCGCAAAATCTTTTCCATTTGTCTGAATAGGTTTTCCTGGTGCTGGGCCTCCTGGCCTCCAGAATGACATCCATAACAGCTTTGGGTAAAGGTGTTGGCTGGTTGTTTAGGTAATCTGCCATGCAGCCAGGTTTAAAGTCTTGAGCTGGCTGTGTAGAATCAGATTGTCTCGCTGGGTGAGCAGGTGTGGAATTTGTGGCAAAATCCATGGTGGGCCCTGGGCCATGTTCCTTAAAATTGGATACCAATGTTGGCGTGGCCAGTCTGGTGCAATGAGAATCATTTTTGGCCTCTCTAATCTGACTTTCAGCAGTACCTTTGCTAGAAGAGGTAGTGGAGGGAAGGCATATACTGTTAATGTTTTCCAACTGAATGAGAGGGTGTCCACTTTCCAAGCTAGTGGATGGAAGGTCCTTGAGCAAAATTTTTGAAGTTGGTGGTTGTGGGGGCTTGCAAACAGATCTATGTCTGGGCGTCCCCATTTTTGAGATATCATTGCAAATACTTGTGGATCTAGTTTCCATTCGTGCGGATCCATGATGTTTCTGCTTAGGTCGTCTGCCAATGTGTTTTTCTTTCCTGGCAGGAATTGTGTTTGTAATTGAACCTGGTAAGACAGTGCAGTGTTCCACAAGGTCATTGCTTGCCTGCATAGAGGGTAGGAATGTGTGCCCCCTTGCTTGTTTATGTACCACATAACTGTAGTGTTGTCTGTCCTTAGCAGTTGTCCTAGGTGTAGAAGGTCCTTGAAAGCTGTTAGGGCATTCTGCACTGCTAGCATTTCTTTTTGATTGATATGCAGGTGTCTCTGATCTGTAGTCCATTTGCCCTGAATGCACTGTCCTGCCATGTGTGCTCCCCAGGCATAGTCCAATGCATCTGTTGTCATAGTTTGCCTGGCTGTGGGTAAGGTGAAAGGCTGACCCTTGTTGAGGTGACATGCCTGTGCCCACCATAGAAACTCCTGTTGAAGGCAGGGAATGAGTGGAATCATTGTTTCCAAGTTGTGGCTGTACTGAGCCCATACACTTTTCAGGTACCATTGTAATTTCCTCATATGCAGTTTTGCAAATGGTATTAGTAGTATGCAAGATGCCATGAATCCCAAGGCCGTTGTATTCAAGCTGGCACCCAGGAATGTTATGTTTTGTGAGGGCACTAGTTCTGATTTCTTTTCATTTACTGTGTACCCTAGGCAACTTAGAAGGTGTTTGACAAATGCCAGATGCTGTAAAAGAATGTCCTTGCTTTCTGCTTGAATAAGACAATCGTCCCGGTATGGGTATATCTGAATTCCGCTTTGTCTGCAGTATGCAATTACTGGTGCCAGGCATTTTGTGGAGACCCTGGGCGCAGTAGATAAGCCAAAGGGCAGTGCAGAGAATTGATAATGCGTTGAACCTGCAATGAAGCGGAGGTATCTTCTGCAATTTTGTCTGATAGGGACATGCAGGTATGCCTCCTTGAGGTCCAAAGTGACTAGCCAAGCATTCTTGCCCAGCATGGGAAGAAGCTGCTGTAATGTTAGCATCTTGAATTTTGGTACTTGCAGATAGGTGTTCAGAATTGAAAAATCCAGAATGGGTCTCCATGCTTTGTCCTTTCTTGGAACTAGGAAGAGTCTTGAGTAAAATCCTTGTCCTTGCTCCTGTGTAGGTACCTGTTGAATGGCTCTCATGTTCATGAGAGCTGTAATTTGTTTTTGTGCCTCTGCCCATTGATTTGGTGGCAGGTTTGGCATTCCTTTGATCCTTGGTAAGGTATGAAAGTGGAATCTGTATTCTTGAGAGACAATGTTTAGAACCCATTTGTCTTTTGTTATGATGCGCCAGTTGTCTGCAAAAAATGCTAGTTTTCCTCCCAAGGGTGTTGCCAGGAGAGATTTGCTTGGTAGTTTGAGGAAAGAGTCATTGTGTGTCTGTCTTCTGCTAGCTTGGGGCCTGTCTTCTCCTCCTTTCTGGGTAGAAGAACCCCATTGGCGAGGTTTGTAAGGGCCCTGTGACTGACCCCTGCCCCTTGGGCGTCTGTATTTGCCCCTCTGTGATCTGTCTGAAGCTGGAAAGGACCAATTTTTTGTTAGCCAATTTCTGCTGAAGCGAGGGGGTTGTACCTGCAAGACATCCCTGACCGTTTGCATAGATTTAGCCTTATCCTCCATTTTCTTTAAGACCTCTTCTGCTTTGACACCAAATAATACATCCTGTTGTAAAGGTGCATCTAATAATTTTGCTTTAACATGGTCAGGGAGGGTTTGCTCTTTTAACCAAGCATGTCTACGAATGACAGAGCCAGTAACAGCTGCTCTTCAGGAAGCTTCTAGTGAATCAAATCCGCATTGTAAAGTATGCTTGCCCACCTGTTCAGCTGCATGCAACAGATCCTGCATTTCCTTGAATTCAGGCTGTTCTGAATGTGTGCTCATTTTTTGTTTTAACTGAGACATCAGGAATTGTTGATATTTCAACATGTGAAACTGGCAATTTAATGCTCTCATAGCCAGAGTTGCAGAGGTGTATATTTTCTTTCCCCATCTATCTAGGGCTCTGGAATCTCTTTCAGAGGGCACAGGATTTTTAGCCATAGAAGCTTTTGCTCCCTTAGGACCCTGGGATATGGTTTCTGGGTCAGCTACGGGGCGTTTATAAAGGAATTTGCGTGAGTCAGGTACTCTGTAGTATCTGTCTGGTTTGGCTGGAGCAGGAGGTAGAGAGTCTGGATTTAAACTAGACTCCAAGTAGACATCATCCACAATATCTAAAACAGGAGGGATAGCAAGAGGTCTGTGCTGGGGTAATTAAAGGAACTCTCGGAGCCTTTTCTTAGAATCTGAGTAATCCTGGCCTTCCCAGTGGAAATGTTCCCTCATGGTATGTAATGTTTCCCCAAAGGAGTAGTCTTCAGGAGGAGATGCTGAGGGAATAGAGTCTTCAGCATCAGAATCCTCATAAGGTGGGAAAGTGTAATCCTGTTCCTCAGAAGAATCTGAGGAAAGAGAAACCTGGTCAGAGGATGCGTAATCCTCCTCTTGTCTTGGTCTTTTATCAGGAGGGGGATGGGAACCCCTGATAAGGGTAATTAAATCTTCAGCCATCTTAAGCATCTGTTTCTTAGGTATGGGGCCTCGATCTGTAGACTGATGAACATTTTTCTTAGGTTTTAAAGGAGTTTTAAGCTTAGCATAAGATTTAATGGTGAGTGTAGTTGGCCTGAAGACACCTTCTGCAACCGAAGGTGTTTCCTCTGCACTGGTGACTAATTCTGCTCCGGTGTCGGTAGATGGCTGCGTCGGCCTAGTAGACTCCGCTTGGGAGTCGGCAGCTGTCTGGGGTTCCAGCTCTGCGGTCATCAGGGACTGCGTAGGCGCCTCACTGAAAACTGGAGAAATGCAATTGTTAACTTTTTCTGACATCGGACTGAGGCAAGAAAATGTTCCCCAACGGGGTACTTAGCTTTATTGAAGACTTCGGACTGAAATTCAAATCGAAAATCTCAGGTGTCGGCCGACCGGCACTTGCGAACTGCTTCTGCTTCGGGCACCGCGCGGCAAGAAAGACTGAAGAAAATGGCGTCGGATGCCTCTTATATACCCCTGGCGCACTGATGTCAGGGAAGAAGCGACAGCAACCGATGCCGGACCAAGACTTTGGAATTCGGGCCAACTGCGGGACCGCCTGACGGCAGGATAACCCAAGTGTGATGACTGCAGCAGGGTAACGCGATGAACATCTAATACACATACACACACACAAATATGGAATATATATTTTTCACACAAACATACTTGGCAGCTTTTTTCCCTTATGTGTTATAGTAAGGCAAGTGCTGCTAAATATGGAACAAAATAAAAACAAAGAAAACTGCACCTTTATTTCTATTAAGAAGTCACAGTCTGCACAGCTCCTTAGTGCTAATAAGCCAGTGCAACATCTATTATAAAATACCGGATAATTACTGAAGTATGCCTCTAAACAAGTAAACAGCAAATGCAGGCCCATATGGACATATTGTTTTTTCAAAGATCCCCAATTTATTTATTTATTTATTTCCTTTTGATAACCAGACCAGTCTCACTAGGTTTATGACATGTTTCAGGGGACACTTTTATACCTAAAACCAAAATCTAAGAACAGTCTCTAGCACATTAATTATAGTACTCATGAAGAGAGTGCATGTCACGTGCAGTATGTTTAGTATGCCACCAGGGACTACTATTTGCAGATGTGGCATTTACAGATATTACATGTGCCATGCACAATGTGAAAAAAGTGCAACAGGGGGAATCAGTATGGACTTCTGCAGACACTGAAAACCACTGTGGGAAATATGAAACATTTTCCACAGGAATGTGAGCTGACATATAATGTTCCAATGATAGACCAATCCAAATACCTGCAGGATAGCTATTTTGCATGTTTTCCACTTGAAGAAATAAAATTATAAAACTGTGAGATCAGCATCAAAACCAACATTCTTTGTAAATAAGGGAAAGTCTGGAAAGCTGGATAAGCCCTCAGTAATGAGTTACGAAAATCAAGTGTAGGAATGGAGGAGGTTCAGTTAGAACATGTAGAACTGGTAATGGGCCACCAATTTAATAATGCAAGTAAATGGGACCCAAATTGACTGGAACATATACAACCACTAGCCTTACTTTGATAATAACATCAGTACAGCCAAAGACAAACCAACCATTAAAAAGGGGCTGGAATAATAAACATTTTATCACCATATAAAATGTTGGGAAAGTACAATTAATTTTGTTAAGCATAAAAGGGACTCAGTATCAGATAAAAAGTACAGTTTTGTACCTACCATAAATGTAGATGTTCGAAGATCCACATTGCTGCAGTCCTTACACTTGGGTAGTCCGCTGTCTTCGGTCGGCCCGAATATCAAAGTATAAGGCTGACGTCGGTCAAGGCGCATTAGACTGACATCAGTACGTCAGGGTACAAATGCGCATGACCGACGTCATATCCTCAGTCTTTTCTTGCCCCAGATGTCAGAAGACCCTAAAAGAAAGGTCAAAACCAAAAGACAGCAAACCACCAAGCAACCACCCTGCACTAACAATATGTACAATATATACAATAAATACAATATTTACAACCCACCCCACACAACCACCTCTAAAAACAGAGGGGAAGGAGGGAGGGTAAATTGGACTGCAGCAATGTGGATCTTCGAACATCTACATTTATGGTAGGTACAAAACTGTACTATGTTCTTCATCTCACATTGCTGCAGTCCTTACACTTGGGTAGAATCCCAAAGCAGAGGCAAGGGAGGATGGCAACACTATAAAGCAGCAGGAGCTGCCAAAATGCCCTGTAAAATAGCAGTGGCAAAACCAGCCCTAGATTTAGAGTAAAGTGGAAGGTGATAATGCTTAGAGAAAGTATGCACTGAACTCCAAGTAGCTGCCTCCAAAATATCCTTAGTTGCCATCCCCCTTAAAAAAGCTGTTGAAGTGGCAGTAGCCCTAGTGGAATGAGGCCTAATCCCAGCTGGAATCTCCTTACCATGATGGGAATAACAGAAAGCAATGCAAAACCCAATCCACTTAGAAATAGTTTGTTTTGACACAGGCTTGCCCTGAGAACTCAAAGCAAAAGAAACAAATAACTGCTGAGACTGCCTGAACCCTTTAGTCCTACTCAAATAATAACGCAACTGCCTGTGTACATCTAAAGTGTGCAAAATCTTTTCCCCTTTATTTTGGGGATTTGCATAAAAAGTAGGCAAATGAATAGTTTGGTTTAAAGCCACACTAGAAACCACTTTAGGCATAAAGGAAGGATTAGTACACAAAGATACCCTATCCTTATGGAAAATTAAGAAAGGCTCAACTGCCATAAGGGCCTGTAATTCAGAAACCCTTCTTGCAGAGGTAATGGCCAACAAAAAAGCAGTCTTCCATGATAAATATTTCAACTCAGCAGTAGCTGCAGGCTCAAAAGGTTGTAGAGTGAGTTTCTCCAACACAAAATTGAGGTCCCAAGCAGGAGTAGGAGCTCTACGTGGGGGTCTTATATTCTTTGCCCCTCTAAGAAATTGCTTGAACAAAGGATGAGAAAACAATGGTGGGTCACAGTCATAGTGAGCAGAAATTGCTGCAGCATGAACCTTAATAGAAGAGAAGGACAAACCTTTGTCCAGTAACTCAGTAAGATATTGAAGAGCCACACTTAAATTAGGCTCAGAAACATCAAATTCCTTTGCTGCACTCCAAAATAAAAATCTCTTCCATTTATCTGCGTACACTTTCCTTGTACTAGGCCTTCTGGCTTCCAAAATAACATTCAAAACTTGCTGTGGAAGTTGAGACCCTCCAGAGTTCAAAACAGAATATGCCAGGCTGTTAGGTGAAGAGAGAGAAGTTTGACATTGAGTAAATGACTGTTCTCCTGAGACAGTAGGTGTGGAATCGAAGGCAAAGGCCATGGAGGTTCTCGTACCAGACTTCTCAGTAATGGGTACCAGTGCTGTCGAGGCCAATCTGGAGCTATTAAGATCATCCTTGGCTTGTCCTGTCTGACCTTTAGAAGTACCTTTGGGAGGAGAGGCAGAGGTGGAAAGGCATAGACATGAAGATTGTTCCACTTGAAAGAAAGAGCATCCACTTTCCAGGCTGTGGGATGAAACCTTTTTGTGCAAAACTTTGGCAGCTGGTAATTTAGTGGAGAAGCGAACAGATCTATGTCTGGAGTTCCCCATGACACTGTCAATGTCTGAAATACATGAGGATCCAATTTCCACTCGTGGGGATCCATAATTCGTCTGCTCAACGCATCTGCTAAGGAGTTCTGTGCTCCCGGCAGAAACCTTGCCTGAAGATGTAGCTGTAAACTGAGAGCAGTCTCCCACAAAATCATTGCTTGCCTGCAGAGAGGATAAGAATGTGTTCCCCCTTGCTTGTTGATGTACCACATGACAGTTGTGTTGTCTGTTAGAATCAACACCTGCCCTGGAAGAAGTAAATCCTTGAAAGCTATTAATGCAAATTGGACTGCTAACATCTCCTTCAAGTTGATATGTAGATGTTGTAGTCTGGCAGGCCACGTGTCTTGTATCCACTTTCCATTTAGATGAGCTCCCAAGCTTTGTCTGAGGCATCTGTCGTTAGAATCTGACTCGCCTCTGGTCGGGTCACAGAGAGTCCCTTGTTTAGGTGACATTCCTGAGCCCACCACAAAAATTCCTTTTGAATGCAAGGTATTATCTGAATGACAGTGTCCATATCTTGGCAGTGCTGTGTCCATACATTTTGAGATACCATTGTAGCTTCCTCATATGCAGTTTGGCATTGGGAAGCACCAGAATACAAGATGCCATGAACCCCAAGGCTTGAAGGACTGTCCTTGCAGTCAGCCTGGACTGATGAGACAATTGATGGAAGTAAAGGGAAAGATTCTTTTGTTTGTCCGGGGTCAAAAAGGCCATCTGGGATGCTGTATTCAGTCTTACACCCAGAAAGCACATGTCCTGAGAGGGTACTAGACTGGACTTTATTTCGTTCACAGAATACCCCAGGCATCTTAGCACTGCTATCACATATTGCAGATGATGAAGAAGTTCGTCCCTTTCCTGAGCCAGAATCAGGCAATCGTCCAAATAAGGATAAATCTGTATTCCTTTTAGCCTGAAGAAAGCTATCACTGGAGCCAGAACTTTTGTAAACACTCTGGGCGCAGTAGATAAGCCAAAGGGCAATGCAGAGAACTGATAATGAAAAGTTCCAGCCCGAAAACACAGATACTTCCTGCAACTTAGTCTGATAGGAACATGAAGGTAAGCCTCCTTGAGATCCAGAGTTACCATCCAGTGATCTTTGCCCAGCAGAGGTAAAAGCTGTTGTAACGTCAACATTTTGAACTTGGGAATGTCCAGATAAGTGTTGAGGATAGATAAATCCAAAATTGGTCTCCACGTGTTCCCCTTCTTTGGTACTAGGAACAGGCGAGAGTAAAATCCTAGGCCCACTTCTGGCAGAGGGACCGGCTGTATGGCCCCTATTTGGAGTAGCAGAGAAATTTGTTTGTGAGCCTCTATTCTTTGTTGAGGAGGAACGTCTGGCATGCCTTTGAAAGGAGGCAAGGTATGGAAATAAAACCTGTAACCTTTGTGTATGATATCCAACACCCATCTGTCTTGGGTAATTAAACTCCAATTTTCCTTGAAAAGTGCCAACCTTCCTCCCAAAGGTGCTGCTAGACGAGAAGGTTCTGGCAGCTGAAAAGGTAGGTCATTGGGCCTGTTTACGAAAGGACTGACCCCTGCCCTCACCCGAAGACTGTGCAGGCGAACTCCCTGTTCTAGGCCTGAAAGCGCCCTGAGCTCTGCCCCTACCACGTCTAGATCTACCCCTAGACTGGGAATCATAAGAAGGATACGTCCACCCCTTGGTAGGCCAATTCCTACTAAACTTCGGAGGCTGAACCTGCAAAAAATCTTTAACAGTCTGCATAGACTTAGCCTTGTCTTCCATTTTCTTTAAGACTGACTCCACAGGTGACCCAAACAACACATCAGACTGTAAAGGAGCATCTAAAATCCTTGTCTTAACATGGTCAGATAAATTCTGATCCCTCAGCCAGGCGTGCCTGCGGAGAACTGACCCAGTGGCAGCCACCCTAGAAGAGGCCTGTACAGCATCAAAACCACATTGCAAAGAATGCTTACCCACCTGTTCAGAAACATGCACCAAATCCTGCAATTCCTTACACTCAATACCTTCCGCCAGAGCATCTACCTTAGACTTCAATTGAGAAAGTAGATAGTTTTGGTATTTCAACATGTGAAACTGGCAATTCAAAGCCCTCATAGCTAAGGTGGAAGAAGTATAGACTTTCTTTCCCCATCTATCCAAAGCCCTGGCCTCTTTATCTGCAGGAACCGGATTTTTTACAACAGAAGCCTTGACACCCTTAGGCCCCTGACTAACAGTTTCTGGGTCCGCCCTAGGACTCTTAAAAAGATATTTATGAGCTTCAGGCACCCTGTAATATCTATCCGGTTTAACAGGAGCAGGAGGCACAGAATCAGGATTAAGAGAAGCCTCTGCAAACACATCTTCCACAACATCCAGAACAGGAGGTATAGCCAAAGGCCTATGCTGGGGTAAAAACAAAAATTCCCTAAGCCTTTTCCTGGAATCAGAGAAGTCCTGACCTTCCCACTTAAAATGCTCCCTCATGGAATGAAGAGTCTCTGAAAAAGAAAAATCCTCTGGAGGAGAAGCTGAAGGAGTAGAATCATCCACATCAGAATCAGAATAAGGAGTATACTCCTGCAAGTCTTCAGCCGAAGACTCAGAAACATCCGAAGCATGCTCAAAACTTCCCAACTCTGGTTCCACCCTAGGCCTCTTATCAGGAGGGGGCAAAGAACCTCTAATTAAAGTAATTAAATCTTCTGCCATTTTGAGCATGTGCTTCTTGGGCACAGACCCTGATGAACTAGGAGTGACACCCACAGAAGCTAAACCTGGCCTGCCTCTGGGAGAAGCCTTGGAAACAGAAGGAGAGGGCCTAACCACCCTAGGAAGGGAGGGGAGTACAGTAACCTGAGAAGCCCCTTCAGCCTGACCTGTCTCCTGAGAGGCCACATCCTGCAATAACAAAGTCTCCCCTTGGGACTCCAGAGAAACCTCCGGCGGAACCCCCGGTTCCACCGACGCCTCCAAAGAACCGGCGTCCGGTACGGACGACTCCTCCTGTCTGGGCTTAGCAACCTTGTCTTTGCGCTTCTTCGAAGAAGCGGACGCCGGAGCATCCAACAGCATATTATAATTGCACCGCTTCCCGAAGACTAACCTGGCACAATCTAACCTTCGCTTTATAGTGCGCTTATTGAATCTAGCACAAAAGCGACACCCAACAACGTCGTGCTCAGGCCCCAAACAAGGAATACACAAAGTATGATAATCTCTATGCGGTATCTGTTTCCCACAAGAAATACAGTTATTCACTTTTTCTGACATCCGGTAAACCACTGAGGCAAGAAAAAACTAAAATATTCCCCAACGGGGTACTTAGCCAACTTTGACTCGGTCTGAAACTCCGAATTCGAAAAATTTCAGAACGCCGAACGGCACTTGCAACGCTGCTTCTGCATCAGACCATGCGGCAAAAAAGACTGAGGATATGACGTCGGTCATGCGCATTTGTACCCTGACGTACTGATGTCAGTCTAATGCGCCTTGACCGACGTCAGCCTTATACTTTGATATTCGGGCCGACCGAGGACAGCGGACTACCCAAGTGTAAGGACTGCAGCAATGTGAGATGAAGAACATCTCATAAGAATATAATTCCCCTTCTTTTCAGAAACCCTAAAGAATCTCAAAAGTTATAAAGACCTTGATGTTTATTCACTGTTATGTTCCTGCTTTTGTGCAAATGAGTGCCGAGTTCCAAGAGTGAAATCCCCTTTTGACCAGTTCAGTTTGTGCACCAGAAGATGGCAGACCTGACTACAGAAAATTCTATTCACAGATACTACACAGGAGAAAACATAGACACACATAATCAGCAAATGCATGAAAGTCATTCTAAAAGAAAAAAAAATAAGTATTTTTTTTTCTTTTTTTGTAAAGAACTTTTGCAACAGAGATTATGGATAACTGCCTCAAAACAAAGCACAACGCTTGTGCCAAGGCAAGATGCTATGTACTAACATTTCAATAATTTAATTAAATTTTATTTAACTGCTATTTTAAGATCCAACAAAAGACAATACAATCAGTGGTAGTTCTCCCATTTGACACTCTACTTTTAAATTTAGAACAAAAAAAAAAAGCAAAAAAATAGATGGTGAATTAAAAAAAAAGTGAGGGGGGGGCAACATAGTGTGATTATGTAGTGACAAGCCCTAAAGCAACATACAAGCTGCACTAAACTTACTGCACTAATATAAATGCTATCTACTTCATTCTGTTTGCGTAGTAGGCAGTGAAAATAATACTGCTACGACTGTGAACAATATAGAGCATTTCAAAAATACCATGGCACTGAACTGAGTAAATGTTACGTTGCTGTTTTTGCTTTGTAAATTATCGGTTTCACATATACAAATTGTATACTCAACCACATTTAATAGTGTAATTTACTTATACTTTTGTGCATAATGCACACAGATGTATTAATGAGATTTTATGCTACGTATACATTTGTGCATAAACTGAATGTTGTGTATTTCCTTCATAAATGTAACTGTATTCTGGTTAACAACTCTAAATACATAAATGAATGCAAAGAGTGACATCTGACAGTATCCTGAATATTTTTAAAAAAATAACTCATTGTTAGCAACATAATGATACCGAGATGTTCTTAGAAGACAAGCCCTAGTCTAACATGCCCAAATGGATTTGCACTGCACTTTATAACAGAAAAGTAACACTGATGCCATACTGCCAAATTAAAAAAGGGACACACGTTGCTGGCAGTGTAGCAAAGGTATATAGTGATAAACCATAAAACAGCACGTCAGGGCTGTATTAAACTTACTGCTCTAATATAAAACTGCATTGTATTGTTTATCTTTCTTCTGTTTATGCAGTAGACAGTGACAATATCTCTACTCTAAGCAACAGAGAATGTAAGAAACATCTTGTTATTGAACCATTTGATTCAGTACACGGAAAACACCACATTTTAAAATGTTAGAAGAAACCAACATCAACACTACAGTGTTGGAGAACAGCACACAGACAGTTAACAACATAGAGTTACTATGTGCTGATGAGTCTTATTCATTGATGGATGGCTGGGGAGGCACTGAAGCTGGTACCACATACCATACCTCATAAAAAAAGAGAAATAACATACAGCATTTTAAAACTATTCTGGAAAGCAACATTTCACTACTGCACTTTGTGAACTGCAACTATGACAATATGCCCACATTTTATCAGAGAGTTAACAGCACACTAATACTCTGTAGTAATAAGTGCTATTCAGAAATACCCAAGCTGTGACCTTTTACTTTGCATGTTACTTCAATGGACAAGCAACGTAAAATAATGCACTGTTAGCAATATAATGCTACTGTGAGCACATAACCCTATAACCGAGAAGCCCAATTTAAGAGGGGAAGATTGCCAGCTGGATCCAAGACATTTACACTTTATGGTGATGGGGATGCAACTTCCACTGTTTTAAAATTATTCCAGAAAATAGCATTTGCCACTATTAAAGGCACAGACACATTATTAGCAAGAAAGAAAATGACAGCCACTTTCTCTTCAAAGTTGTAGCAAAAACACCATTTCTCATTAACATTAATGAGAAATACACTGGCATTATATTGCACTACTGCTGTTAGCACAACTCTAAAACCATTACAAATTCATTAGCATTATCAGTGCTGAAAGGATCTGTTTGAAGTTGCCATTGTAACTGCACATCATTGTCATTTACTTACAGAAATTCTCAATTTTAACATCACTATAGGAAGATCAATTTAGAGTTTTGATTACTCTGAATTAATGTGTTGCTGATGGTAACCATTTAAAATGTAAAATTCCAATGCCAGGTCCAGAACTGTACAGGCTGACCGACTTAAAATATGGAGATGACCAATTCTCAAAATATTCTCTTCTTCTCCTGATTTTTTTTAATACATTTTTATTTAATTTTATCCTTTGTTGACCAGGTTAGTCCCACTAGGCTGGTAGCCTCTTTTCAGGGGTGACCTGAGTTGGTATTTCTACTACCAGCAGAAATTTGTCCAGGACATCAAGAAACTTCCCCTACTCATTAGAAGAGTGCTTCCTCCATTCATAGCATGGTGGCAGCTGGAAGAACAGCACTCAATAAGATCCAAGATGGCAGATTGCACTGAGGCAAATGTCTGTGCAGCATTTCAAGCTCTAGAAGATTCTGAGAAGCTGTTTCAGCAGAATTTGTTTGTTTCATCAGAAAAAACATTCAAAGCAATGACAGATGTGTTATAACAAACCTTAAGTTGGGAGAGTTGCGGGATGATATTTTGGGTGAATTGTTGCAGAGCAAGCTAGAGAATGGAAAAGATGTTTCATGGGGTGAAATTATGGACAAAATTAAATCAGAGGAATCAGAAGCTATTTTGAAAGAAGACTGCCAGACAAAGAAATCATATGCAGAGACTGTTACAGAAACTGCAGGGAAAGTGATGAGAGATGAATAGAGGATAGGAAATATCGACAATCAAAGAAAATGTATGGTGAGAATTCAAAACAAAGAAGAAAAAGAAATGGACAGGTGTGACATTTGGTATAATTTAATGGTCCCATTGGAAGTGAAGGCCCATGAGGTAAGAGCTTTTATTTTTATTCATAAACAGACATTTTGTGACATTATTTTTGAAACCAGTTCTATTCTGGAAAGTTTTTGGGGGTAGTATGCAAAGAAAAAAAAGTGTAATCCATGGAATTCTTACATTGCTAAAGCATTTCACAGAGACACACAAAAATACATGTTCAATTTCGAACTGAAGTTGAAAAACAGACTTTAAAGAAACATTTAAGCAAAGTTTGTAAAGAAGTTATGGACATTAGCAATGTCTGTGATAACACAGGGCTATGGATGGGTCTATCATATTGTACTGAAAATGGAGAAAGAAAAAATTGTTCACATTCCTAAAATTATAAATGCAGATGGCAACAGAGGTATTGTAAAATATTGGGGACAACAAAGCAAGATGATCATTTGATAAGTAACTGCAATAAGATGCAAAAAGTATGAATTGAAATGTAACAAAACTGGGCACTTCTGGATGGATTGTAATCTACAGAAAAAGAACGAAGAAAACAAAAGTGAGGACAGTATATGAAGAGAAGAAACAGTTCAAATAAAAAATAAAGAGGAAGTGGAGAAGCAAGATCAGGGTAAAAATAAAGATATGAATAAAGAAGAAATAATATAGAAGGTTCTGCAGTAATTGATGAGGAAGATATATAATGGAATATAATGAAGGGCAAAAAGAATTTACTGGCAAAAGAGTAAGACAGAAAAAGAGAGGTTAAAAGGGTAATTGTAAAAGACAAAATAAAGGACATGAATAATGGAAATGAGATAAATACTTCAAATGTACACAATTTCTGGTAAGCTACAACATATATGTAACATATATGTAACGACAGTTTTAGAGTGCTTTCAGTAAATGTTAGTAGTATCAAAAATGTAAGCAGAGTAGGCATCCTAAATTGGTGTAGAAGGTTTGATACTGATGTTATTGGAAGATGTAAGATTTTTGTCACAAGAAGAGAGATCGCAAACAAGGAAACTTTGAGGAGGATATACAATATGGAATCTAGGAAAGGAACTATGTTCATGCACAGTTGTACTTCGTTGAAAGTCAGTGAAAATATTAAACGTAACACTGGCAATGATGAGAAGATTAACTAGTGTTGATCTCAGATGGTATAATTAGGTATACAGAATTACAGTACTTCATACCTATGTTACAAGTAAAGAAATGGAAAATTTATTTCATAAATTTTTGGATTATGTAGTAATTAATATGATATTAACAGGAAATTTTAATTGTGATTTGAGAGGAAAAAAGGAGAGAGGAAATGACGTTAAGAACATTTTCGAAGTTATAAATCATGGTAATTTAATGATTTGGAATAATAATTTGTAGACATACAGTCAAGGTATATGTAACATGGAAATAGATTATTTTCTTGTATCACAAGGTTTAAATATAGCCAAGGAAAAGATACTCAGCTATATCATCATCATCATCATCATCTTCTTTCAGCTGTTCCCATTAGAGGTTGCCACAGCGGATCATCTGTTTCCATTTCTTCCTGTCCTCTGCATCTTGCTCTGTCACACCAACCACCTGCATGTCCTTAACCTTATCGTAGGCCTTCCTCTTTTCCTGTTACCTGGTAGCTTCATCCTTAGCATCTTTTTCCCAAAATACTCAGCATCCCTCCTCACCACATGTCCAAACCAACGTAATCTTGCCTCTCTGACTTTGTCTCCAAACCTTCCAACCTGGGCTGACCCTCTAATATACTTGTTCCTAATCCTGTCCACCCTTGTCACACCCAGTACAAATCTTAATATCTTTAACTCTGCCACATCCAGCTCCAACTCCTGTTTTTTTGTCAATGCCACTGTCTCCAATCTATATAACATAGCTGGTCTCACTACCCTCTTGTAGACCTTCCCTTTCACTCTTACTGGTACTCGTCTGTTACAAATCACTCCTAACACTCTTCTCCACCCACTCCATCCTGCCTGTACTCTCTTCTTCACCTCTCTTCCACACTCACCATTACTCTGAACTACTGATCCCAAGTATTTAAACTCATCCACCTTCGTCATCTCTACTCCTTGCATCCTCACCATTCCTCTATCCTCCCTCTCATTTACACACATATTCTGTCTTAGTTCTGCTGACCTTCATTCCTCTTCTCTCTAGAGCATATCTCCACCTCTCCAGGGTCTCCTCCAAATGTTCCCTACTCACTACAGATCACAATGTCCTCTGCAAACATCATAGTCCAGAGGGACTCCTGTCTGATCTCGTCTGTCAACCTGTCTATCACCACTGCAAATAAGAAAGGGTTCAGAACTGATCCTTGATGTAATCCCACCTCCAACTTAATCGCATCTGTCACTCCCACCACAGACCTCACTGCTGTCACACTACCCTCGTACATATCCTGTACCACTCTTACATACTTCTCTGACACTCCCGACGTCCTCATACAATACCACAACCCCTCTCTAAGCACCATGTCATATACTTTCTCTAAGTCTACAAAAACACAATGCACCTCCTTCTGACCTTCTCCATCAACACTCTCAGAGCAAACATCGCATCTGTAGTGCTCTTTCCCAGCATGAAACCATACTGCTGATCGCTAATCATCACGTCCCTTCTTAACCATCTTCCACTACTCTTTCCCATAACTTCATGCTGCGACTGATCAATTTAATCCCTCTGTAGTTAATACAGCTCTGCACATCACCCTTATTCTTAAAAATTGGTACCAAAACACTTTTTCTCTATTCCTCAGGCATCCTCTCACTTTCTAAGATTTCATTAAACAATCTGGTTAGAAAATACAAGAAAATAAGGAGAATATCAAGTTGGGAAAAGAAATAAAACTAATAACAAACCATGGGGCTTATGGAAAGATCAAATTTCTACTATAATGTGTTATAAAAACTCACCCCTTGCAAGCTTTGAAAGAAATATTAAAAAAACTTACTTTTTTTTAAAGAGAAGTCAGATGCCAGAAAAGCAGAAAAAAATAAATTATAAAACAATGTGTATGGATGCTTTAAAGGATTTTGACAGGAATGATAGAGAATATTACGTGTTAGAACAGTTAATTTGAGAATAATCAATAGAAAATTAAAGAATTATTATTTAATCAAAGATATTATTTACAAGGTAAAAAGAAGAGGTATCAGCTTATTTGAGTAGCATAATTAAAGACAATGCTAGTATAACGTGAAAGATGACAGAGGAGAGGGAAGATTATCTCAGGAGCAAATTATGAATATTGTAATAAGTTATGTAAAGAAAATGTTTCAAGACAGAAATAAAGAGAGAATGGCATGTTAAAAAATTGACAGAACAAGAAAATAAGGAACTGGAAAATGAGATTTCCTTATATGAATTAGATAAGGTACTTTGACAAGTTAATTTAGTCAGTTTCAGGATTATAAGAATTTCATCGACTGGCAGAAAACTGCCTCTTAAAATTTATAAATGAATGGTTAAATGAAGGTTTTATGCATAAAGATTTATGCAGTGCTCCAGTTAAAATTTTCTGGAAAAGAAGATAAAAATAAAATTGAAAATTAGAGACTTAAGGTACTGAACAATACAGATAAGATTTTTATGAAAATAATTAGGAAGAGAATGGAAAGTAAAATGAAAAGTATTATGGAAGGGAAAAGGATGTCAGGAATTATTATTCATGGTAAGGGAAATTATGGATGACATTAGAAACAGGACTAATGTGACCAGGATCATGATAAGAGATTAAAGCTTTTGATACAGTAAAACATGAACTTTTCTGGACAATTATGGAAGAGTATAACATTAGTAAGAAAATTAAGAATGTCTGTTCTGCATATAATAAAAAATAAAGTAAGAATTTTAGTGAATGGATGGTTAAGAAAAGAAATAGATATAAAGAATGGCATATGCCAGGGATGTCCTTTGAGCAGTATATTATTTGCATTAGTTATGACTGCATTGGTTAGAGATGTAAATTCTACATGAAAGGTGCTACATATAGTACTAATGAAGGGATAAAAATTCCAGTCATGTTTACTTATGCAGAAGATATTACATTGCTTACAGGAAACAAAGTCTGGATGAAAGAAGTTATATACATCAGTGTGTAAATATAACAGGCATGACTTTAAATAAAAAAAAAAGAAAAGGACTAGGTGATATAGTAAAGATGGGGGCTATCTTTCTCACTGAAAGAAATCTTTTTGTAAGGAGTAAGACTTGGTGGTAAAAATGTAAGTGAGGAACAATGGAATAGGAAACTAGATGAAATAAAACAGCTTTGTTGTTTTGAAAAATATACAAGCTATCATTAAATAAAATGGTTTATATGATTGATTCAGTTATACTGGGACAGATTGCTAGTATAACTGAACCAATCAAATGTACCTTTTTATAATGCAACACATAGCAAGTGTCTAAATGTTGCCAATAATCTATGAAAAAGAAAATACTATAAGTATTGTTTTCTTTTATATGAGATTCAAGATTGAATCCAGGGAAGATAGGACTCTTATACATGGACAAGGAAGATTGGGGTTTAGGTAATAAACCCAATTATTTATGCTGCTTCTTTGAATTTGCGTAAAGTTTTGTTGTGGTTAAATGATAAAAATGAAAAGCTAGTAATAAATGTACTGAAGTACAAATATAAACTGCATTAGGATATGTTAAAAAGATTCAAAAGAAGAAAAGCATGTTTAAATGAAGTAATGAAACGTTATCAAGAAAAAATTCTTCTGTGGAAAATAAAAATTGATGAAATAGAAAATAAGAGGAAAGTGTGGCATAAAAATGTCATGATACAATATTATGTTAATCCTTGGGTTGAGCTAGAGAATGAAAAAAGCTGTAAAAGTATGAAAAGCATGATATAATAAGCAAGTAGAATGTCAAGATTTTTTATGAAAATTAGTGATTAATATATTATCAGTAAAGAGAAATATGACAAACAAAACAAATCATTGAAAGAGTTTGTATATATTGTGGTAAAAAACAAACTACAGAACATGTTTTCTTACAATGTGTAAAGGTTGCAAAATTGTGGGAAAACTGTGTAAAGAAAATGTCTTTGAAAATATAAAGAAGCTAAATGGAATAAATATGGATATGATTATGTATGGATATTATAGACATAAAAATAAGGACTGTGTTAGTTAAACAGATAAAATATTACTTTATGTTTTGTTGACCATTTGGAATTAAATGCTAAATGAAATCATGTTTAATGGTAAATGGAGACTAGCAGTAATAAAGAAAAAATAGATGGTGGTTGTAGAAAAATGGAGTGGGATTCAAGTAAGATAATAAAGGTTTAACACAATAATAAAAAGCAATGTATTTATGATTGTATGACAATAACAGAAAGAAATGGAAATTTGTACACTCTAAACATTTGTAAATATGTAAGTTTGTAGGTAGTACTGTACATAATTTATTTTAAAATAAAGAACTCCTAATTTTTTCAGTAGGTGTTGTGGGATCTCTTACAGCCACCAACTCAAGCAGATGGGGCCTCAGTTAACAATGAATCTGAAAGATGCATTAGGGCATACAGGACCCCCTTATGCTGCACTGCAGTGACAGCAGTCTATCTACTTGGCATGGTAATTTTGCTACATTATGTCGAATGGCTCCATTTTGCAGAGGTATAAAGCCCTGAATTTGACCCAGATTACTACAATTCAGTTTGTGACTATGACACAGGACCAATGACGAGGCAATGTCTGCTTGCCACTTTCAGGGGGTAGGCTGGGGGCATGCCTACATCATATATCCCATAGTATAATGGAGGTGTGACAAGTTGAGACTTCCAAGACAGGTGGGTGAACAATAAGAAGCATGCCACCATGAAAGGCAGGCAGAGGCTTCTCCCTTCTGGCACCACTGCATGCCTACGTAGATTTCACAGTACATCATGCTGGGGGTTGGTTAGGACATACATCAGAAAGCTCTAAAATGAGTAGCATACATGATGCTGTAAAGTTGCCTTTTTCCTGTCTCTCACAATCACCTATTCCAATCTTCTTCCCACCTTGCAACAGCTGGGCAAGGAGTACCCAGGAGCTATGTCTGGATATAACAGGAGAGGCGAGTAACACCCTTCAATTAAAAATTATTTTTCCTACAGAAATGAAGTGTCAATACTCCAAATGTTGATCTTTAAAGGAGAAAGTGTAATAATTCCTTCACAGCTAAGAAAGGAAATGCAAACAGTAATCCACGAATCACAATTAGCCGAGAAGTAATACAAAACAGCTCAAGATATTGTTTACTGGTCTGACATGACAGCAAAAAGAGTGGTCAGAATCCAAAGTCTATAGCCTATACAGAAATCAGAAACTGTTTTGATGGCGCAGCAGATAATTTATTTCTACTAAAGGAGGAGGAAAGGACCAAGCATGGAAGTGCAACACCAATAATCTGGGAATGAAGAAATAATGGAAGGGACAGTACTTAGAACATCCAACTTTCTGTGATACTAGGCTAACAATCTATACAGACTAAAAGAACTACAGAATGATGCACACAGCAATATTTCAAGATACTCCTTGCATTACCTCATCAGTGTAGGGCATAACCACTATAGCAGCTCATGAAAATATCAATAATCTTTGTGATGACCCATTATCTGAATTTTATGACATGAAACTGGCACCCTCTGAATTAGAAAATATTCAGCCAGCAGGACAAAGAGCAAACCATTTCTGGAAAGTTACCTACTTTAAAATCAGTACCTTCTGTTGCTGACATGGTGACTGGTAGATCAAAAGTCAATGTTACTTGGTGTGTGTGGGGGGGGGGGTGATACTTGCAAATACAGTTTAGTAAATTAACAAAAAAAATGATATTCAGATCAGGTGGAGCTAGCGATTCTGGCACCTAGAGTGTTTCCCAATCTGGTGCCCTAATTTTGGGAGCAAAACAAATCAGGTCCTCCTCGGACTCGAGTCCCAAAAATTATTTTCCCATTTAAACTGTAGCAAACAACTGCTAGAGTTTATGCCACACATGTAATACTAGCATTATGCAATGAAGACAGACTGGCATCTGCCGACTGAGCACACTAACACTTTGCACCTAGGGCAGCTGCCCCCTTCACCCCATCCTAGCCACTCATCTGATTCAGGCTATAAATGGATGAATTAATGTGATTTTGCATCTTGAATTTTTATTTTTTAAGCTGTATTTTACATGACATGCATGGTTAATTATAGGATGTTTTGTATAATTGAATGGGATTAAAGTAAGGGAGGCAAATACATGAAGTTATAGTTATAGTAATAGAAGCATACAACTTTAAAGCCAATACAGAGGAAGAGATGTGTGTCATGTGGCACAGCCAGCCCTTCAGTGTACAGCTACAATGTTGTTAAGATCTTTATCTCTGTGTGGATGCCTCTTCCATTTGGTTTTCCTTTATAACTATACAAACTGTTTTTTAGTGATACGGCACACTCAGAATACACTAAATGCTACAATTGACAGAGGCTTCAGATGCAGTGGCGTGCTTCGGGAATCAATATGGAATGCCCTTGTTTGCATCTTGAAACGAACCATTTAGCTGAGGAGGAGGGGACAGCATATACACAGATGTCCTCTGTGTGAAAGAGAAAGGAGTTTAGCAAAAACAGAAATGAAAAGTTGCAGAACAGAACATTTTTCAAAATCACTGGGTATGCCAGACCATCAAATATAGGTTTGTCACTGTTCATTCTCACAGCTAGGTAAGTGTAAATATGTTGTGCTGTCTGTGTCTTAAGGGATGCTAAGGGCAATGCCATATGAACAAGGATTTTATTAGATTCTACGATGAAAGATCAAAACCATGCACCACTGCTGCTGTAGAAAACAATGGAGATTCTGATAAACCTGAACTGGGCAACTTTAATAAAACAGGTGCTGCCAATGGAAATCCTAAAGGGGTTTACAGATCACTGGGTAAAGGGTCAGGCCTAGTTGTAAAGAGTAAAGCCCCTGCAGGGACAGGAGAAGATTTATGACACCTCATGTATAACCTCATTTACAGATATATATACTCAAGCCTGTAAGCTAAAAAAGGGCCATTGTGGCTGTTAAACTGTGTACAGAGCACAGTGTGAGAAAGGGTCTTCAGCATCAAAAGAATAGAGCTTTAATACATAACTAGCATTAAGAACTCTACATTTGGGGAGTTGGAGGGAGGAAAGGAGTGAGACCCATCACTGACAGGATGTACATTTTGATGATGCCTGCCATTTTTGATGGAGTCTAGTCATCTAATGTGAAGTGTGGAAGAAGTGACAGAATAATCTAGATTTAACTTATTCATTCCCTAGAAAAATGACAGGCTTAATTACAGGTTCTATTTCAGTGTTTTAGATAGGAGAAGCATTACTGTTGCACAGTCTCCTCCTTTTCTTCAGCCAGTGTTTGGTTTTTAAATGTTATTCATAGCATCCTGTTTAGCTGAAGCTAGCATAGAAAATGCAAAGACTTTGGAACATGGCCTGTACCTAAAGGGAAAACGAGACAGAACATGCCAATTCTGTTTAGCTATTTCCCACCACATGAGCAAACATGAAAGCCCACAATTTTTTTGCATTAAACAAAAGAGAAGAAGGCAGTAAATTAAAAGAAAAATTTCACAACCAAGCCTAAAACATAAAATCAGTAGTCAAGTTCTGTCCTGGTGGTAGAATACAAATGCCATCAGCAGTAGTGGGAAAGCATTTAGGAGGGAAGAACAATGCCTTTCTTTCAGGCATGCTTTGGACAATACCTCTGACTAATACTGTTGGTTAAAAAAATAAAAAAAAATTCCAGGAGCACTTCAACTGGTTAGGCATGTAATAGGTTTGGCCTGTTGAAACTTACAATATCCGATAGTTCCAAGATAAGTGACTTCTAAACAGTTGCAAGTAAACCAACTTCCTATTCTTTTTTGTATCTACACATGCTAAGGTAAAAACATCACAGGTAAAAAATGCATTCTACAATTTAAATGCATATATCATTTAGCTGTTCTTTCCTGGAAATGCATGTCTATGTACAACACCCAGAACCTTTCTGTAAAAATATCCTTTCTTAATTATTACTCATTTTTGTTTACACAGATTTTTGCCTCTTTTACTAGTTATTTATGTATGGAGAGACAACCTCCCTCTTTTTGATGGTTTATTTCTGTGTACTATTACTTACCAATGCCTTTATGTGACTCAGGAGGACAAGAGATGAACTTTAGCACTTCTGCACGTTTTTCCCGTAGACCCCAGCGGTAAAGGATTTCTCCATAGCACTTCTTAAAGTGATCGTACTGCTGGGAGTTGACCGGATCAAGTAATCTGGAAAAGAAAAAAATAATAATTTAAGTAACATGTTGACTTATGGCTGTAAAGAAAAAAACTGCAATACTTTGGAATGTGACTTTTACCCTTCTACATACCTACTACTGCAGTGGACAGTAAATTTTAGGGTTACAGAGATAGGAGGAGAAAGAGAAAATGAAAGAAGTGAAAACAGAGTATTAAAGTATTAATACAGTAAATGTTTTCATAAGGAATGGTAAAAAAAGCTTCACTGGAATGAGAGTGGAGATGCACTGTACAACGAAAAAAATACAGACGTGCTACTGGAAGTCTTTGAGATTCTATTAACTCAAAGCATACTGCTGAGGGACACAAGGTTGACAAGGGCAAACTATATGAAAAATAATGCAAACTACAGCTGACATGCTGGCAGATGTAACACTGTATACGAATTAATGGAAATAAGCACATGGGAAAGGTACTAAATGGCGATAAAAAAGAAGTATAAATCAACCAAATCTTTTAGGTAACATTACATAAACTGTGTGTAAGGAGGAGGATACCAACATGCAAGTACAATACTTCAAATGCTTACAACACTACTGTAAAAGTCTGAGAGGTTCGGTGTAAGGCCATTAAAGTACAATGTATGTATGACCTATGAGTCAGGATAAAAAGGAAATGAGTGTGTTTATGTATTACAAAAAGTTCTAAAGAACACTGAATGGCAGAAGTATTCAAACTGTGATGAGGCTTACTAGGCAATTAAAAATGATTACTACATACAAAACACTATTCATAGGCAATATATATCTAGGCAGATTATCTACTTTTATTTACTGCTGCCTTTGGTGCAGTCTTACTTCAGAAGTACCAATTTCAGACCATCTGTATAGCATCATATTATGCATTTCAGACCATCTGTATAGCATCATATTATGTAGTCTGACATTTAGACACCATTGCCCTGGGAAATAGGGTTTCTTAAAATAAAGGTCAAAACACCATACATACATTGTTTAGCTGTCACTATAACTTGATGCAGGCGAGTAAGTTTAATGTCACAACCCAAGAATAGCCTAGAAGGCAAGATAAAGCAGCAGTGAGCAGTTATAAAATACTTTAAACTACATGGAAAAGAGATACCCCAGAAGAGTGAACACACAGTCAAACGCAATCATGTAGATCAACCTGGAGTTCATCAAGATGAATGGATGACTGAAGAATACTAAGAAAAAGAACCATATAGCTTTTGGTACTCCAATGGTAATATGTGCTTTCAACATCATGATTTATCTCTCCTTTGGCAACCTGAAAATTAATGATCGGAAAAGTCAGAATTGTTTGGGGATAATTATTATTCTACAGCCATGAAGAAGAAAATAAAACAATTCTTCCATAGGCTTAAGAAAGTACAGCTGTGTTATCAATTATTCCATGACTGTAGATGATCAAGTGCAGTCATCACATTAGGGTACTTTGCCACAGACAGAGGTATACTGTCTGGCCAGACTTTCAGATCTGAGCCCCCTTCCCCCTAAGCTGGGGTAATGTCACCTTCATTTCAGACATCCTTACTTACCTAGCATAAAAGTTACATCTGTCTATGCAATCTTCTGTTCTTTCTCGCCATCCCCCCACAGGATAAATAAGAATACCCACAGTTCATCTGTAAGCTCAGATGTCTGAGCCACCTACCATTTCCTGAGCAACCAATAAGCAGAAGGGAAATAAGGAACAGATTTACATTTGGATTCAGTAAGGAGAGGGAGGGAGAAATGGGTACCCATAGTTGCAAGCACAGAAGTGAGGATAGAGTGGACATAGTCTGCAACAGTGACTATAATCAAACACCAATAATTCCAGTTAAGTTGACAGCAAAAAACTGTACTATGTTCACTGTTTTAGACATCACATTAAGGAAGATTTCAAATGCTGCCAGGGAGGTGGCTATAGGTCATGAGGGTGGGGCATGCCCTACAATATGCAATATGGCCGATGGGAACCTTGCACTTGCACTACAGACCACATCTCATCAGTAGTGTTTGGAAAATGTACATATGAAGGACCAGGTGGCTTCTTCCAAAATGTTCTGAGGACTAACTCCTTTCAAGAAAGCAACAATAGTAGCTGTGGCCTTAATGGACTGTGACCTGCTTTTAACTAGTGGGGGTTTATTATAAGCTTTGTGTCAGAAAATAATACAATGGTCTATTCACTTTGTTAGTCTTGTTTGGAAACAGGTAACCCATTTTTAGTTTCAGCAAAACCCATGAACAGTTGGGCATGGCTTTCTAAATCTTTGGTCCTGTCTATGCAGTACCCAAGCTGCCCATGGACATCCAGAAAAAATAGGATCTTTTATATCTTATTCTGAGGGTTGGGGAAAAGGACTGGTAGGTGGACAGCCTGATTCTGAGCCAGTTTTGTTATGATCCGAGCATAAAGATGGGGGGGGGGGGAACTAATGCACAGGGTTAATCTATCTTTGTGAAAAACAGCCCATCCTTATGTTTTAGAATTCAGATACTCTGTTGGCTGAGGTGATAGGGAAAAACATTGTTTCTGATACCCAACAAGAGTTTTTTTTCTCGGGGCAGAGAGAGATGGATGACAGATGCACTTTCACAGAAGTTTAATCTAGACAAGTAGGAAAAAAGCTCAGTAAGATACTGGGAAACAGTGGGTAAATTTACCTGCGTAGTGCACAGGTTCCTCTTCTATCACTAGAGGTAAAATATCAGTAAGGTAAGATCTCTTTGTACCTGGCTTTCTAACCTCCTTCATAATTTGAGAAACAACCTTAAAATAAAGGTCCCTAAAGATAATAAGTGTTATATCCTGCAGGTTTGTCAGAGTCAGTGGAGAAAACCATTACTGCCCAATTCAAAAGGGAGCCATCTGTATTATTTATGGCACCTTCTCCTTGATTTTCTGATCCATTATGAGGAGCAAGGGAATGGTTAGGTAAGCACACAGAAAAGAGCCTCTGCAATTTAGGTAGGATGTATCCGATGCCCAAGCATTCCTGGGCAAGTTCTGGAGCAATATTTCCTCAATTGTCCATTGCTTGGAAAAGCAAACAGTTATATTTAGGGGACACCCTTCTTGATGACATAGGCAATCATACATTTAAATAAATGAAAACGAACCTTACTGACAGTCCTAGCTGCAAGTATTTTAGATCACAGACCCTACCGACACAATCTTAGCTGCAAGCATTACACATCACTTGTAATCTACCCAATCATTGTCAGTCAAACATTACACAGCTCATTCAAAGCCTGCCTTCTTTTAAACTTCATTCCTCCCCTGTATGTATTGCTCCCACAGTTCCTAATTTTTCTTATGCATTTTGCCCCTACCCTTTTCCAAAGATCCCAATTCCAGTTGTTTTATATCTGTTACTATATTCATGGGACTCCCTTTCTTGTTGACGATTTCCAGAAATGTCTTCATGTGCACCATCCACTCATGCGGATCTGCAGAGGTCCTGCTTATGTGGTACACTGTGGTATTGTCTTAAGTGGATATAAAGGCTGGCACACATGCAGATCGCACTGCACAGCTTGCTCCTAGACTTGCATAAGCAGCCTAAGAAGCTAATAAGTGTGTCCACCCCCATTTATGTACCACATCACTGTGGTGTCGCCTGTGATTATCCTCCCCATCACAGGCACCCTTATTACCATAAATGCTTTTGGAGAACAGATTAGATGTTATATACTGATGCTCTCTCTTGATGTGTTCACCTTCTTGAAGACTTGAGGGGACTGGTTTGGAATGGTTAGTCTGAAGGACATCCCCTTTCTTTTTTTTTTTTTTTTCAGATCTGTACCACCCACAAATCCAGTTCATTCTATAAACTGTCATACTGGTATGGTAGCTTCAGAAGGGATCCACCTGTTGATTCCATGTGATTCTCATGATCCACTGTATGTTTCTTATATGCAGTCTGGCTAGAGGTGCCATCAGGATTGTGGATGTCATTTGGCTGTCCACTAGAGTTTGTCTGTCACGTGTTTTTTAAAGACCTTTACTGAATTACTACTTATGACACAGGCAGACTTACATTTATATAAAAGTCATGAAACCATATTAAATAGTTCAAATTTACAACCATTATACAGCACATATATTGTCATACATCCTATAATCATTACAAAAAGTATTAATTTCCTGCCTTCTCTTAAACCTCATTCCTGCTCCAAAACATTTTCTGCATGCATTGTTCCCAGTTGTCCATTTCTTTCTATGTAATTTACTCCTACCCATTTCCAAAGATCCTACTTCCCATTATCTCATCTCTGTTACAATATACATTGCTTCAGATATAATTGGGTTAGATATTGATTTCCATTTCCTAGTAACTGCTTTTTTGGCCGCCACAAGAATTAAATTTAACAAAGCCTTACTATGTGTAGGCAGTTCAGATCATGTATCCCAACTCAAGAAGATCATTGCTTTAGTTACACTCATTTGCTCACCCAGTATTCCTGACAGAGTACTCTGTAGGGAAATTTTAAAGTCTGCCAACGCATTACACTCCCAAAACATATGTTCCCATTTACCTCTTTCTTCCCCAATCACACATCCAACACTTGCCATCTACCTGTGGAAAAATTCTTTGGAGTCTGCTTGGAGTATAAAAGTATTTATGCAAACACTTTCAGTCAGAAATCCTAAAGCTTCTAAACTTTGTTGCATATTTGGTAATCATACATATGCCCTCCCATTGTTTGTGTGAAAAATATTTCTTCCCAATCTTTTCTGACCTCTTCTGATTGATTCCTATAGTTATAGTGCAATATTTTATATGCCCTACTAATTATCCCTTTTTTAACAGCAAACTCATAAAGTGCAGAAATTTCATTTAGGATCCCCCTAGCTCTTTCTCCTTGCCTATACTCTGATATCAGTCCCTGATACATAAGGCAATCACTAGCCTGCAATGCAAATGCCTTCTTGGCCTCTTCCCATTCTATTACCTTTCCTTCTCTAATTATTGTTCCCAATACCTTGGTTGCTTTGCCAGCTTCCTCCAGTAAAGTCTAGCCCCCTCTTTTCCATCATTTGTAACCCTAATTGCAGTCATCCATATCGGCAGAATCTCCTTTCTCCATTCCCGTGTTGGCGTAGTTTTTAGTATACTTTATGAATATATTTCTGTATGACTGTTATTCTCCTTAAGGATATGCATCCAAAATATCATACTTTCCTTATTTCTTGAATCACCCCCTGCTTCTTCACAATCCCTTTCCAGTCTAAATTGTAGCTTTCTGCTTGTGATATGTATAAGAGCCTTAACTGTGTAGCTGTAAAATATCCCTTCAAAAATCAGGTAATCCTATACCTCCATGCTCTGGGGAAGGATCAACTTATGCCACTTGATTGTTGCCCTCCTCTACTCCCAAATAAAATCCTTCAACTTTTTATTAATTACTGTCCACAACTTCTCCTTTGGTTGATAAAAATATGCCTGACCTGAAAATAAAACTGATGGAACTAAAAATATTGTATTGTTACTGATTGTATCTTGCTATCCATTTCCATGGCAAGAACTTCCAGTTTCTCAGTTTTGTATTATCTTTTTAGCCTCATCCCACATATCCTTAGCTGCCTTAACAGAATTATTTTTAACCCATACTCCTAAATGCGTAATTTTATCATGTCCTCATAAATATAGGTACTGCTGGACCAGTTTTGTGTATTGGTACCGATTCGCTTTCAAACCTCAAAATACTGAAATTGTCGAATTTCAGTATCTCGAGACGAAAATATTGTATGCTAAAAGCACGAACCATAGAAATTATCCCAGGGCAAGTAAACCCTTTCCCAAAACTACAAACAACATACCATACCATCGTAAACCCACCTAGGTGGGGGACTATGCCCTCCCACACCCCTGATGTGGGGGAGACTGCTCCCCCACCCCCCTTAACTATATATATATATATATATATATATATATATATATATATATATATATATATATATACCAACTTCGGGATCACACTACAGTGGAGAAAACAGCATATCCCCCCACAATGGGCAAGTATTTACTTGCCCTGGAATAAAATCCGTGGTTTGTGCTTTTCACGTTCGATATTTTCATCTCGAGATACTGAAATTTAACAATTTCAGTATTTCAAGGTTTAAAAGTGAAACCATTGGTACATATTTTATAGCTATAGCCTTTGTTTAATCTTCACTAATTTTATATCCTGAAAAAATAACTGTCACATAATATTCCACAATACTGAGATGTGCTTTTCTGGTTTGCAAATAAAGACAACTTTTCTTGATCATCATACCAATCAGATCCTTGAATCTGAGTCCATTATTTTTATTTCTATGGTTCTAAATATAATGCAAATAAAGAGGAAACGGGGCATCCCTGCCTTGTTCCTCTGTTCAGACTCAACTTATCAAACAGGAACCCTCCCACTTAGATCTTTGCCTCAGATCCCTCATTTATCCTTCTAATTAACATTATTGTTGTTCAGGAAATGCAAATGCTTCCAATGCCCTATTCATAAAATCCCAGCTTACTCTGTCAAATGCTTTCTCTGCATCAAGACCACAGCAGTATTTTCCTACACTCTGCTTCCTTCTAGGTTATTCATTGCTCTATTAATGTTGTCAAATATTTGCCTTCCTGCATGTCATGGTTTTGGGACACACTGGTTAGAGATTGCCCTTCTCTCGGTGTAGAAATGCTGCAAGGCCGTTGGTATCTAGGATGGTCCCTAAGGAAATCTGTCCTCTGGGATGGATACAGATTCAGTTTCTTTCAGCTGATGGTAAATTACAAGCTGCTCAGACAACAGAGAGTACATTCTAGGGCGCTCTGAATTTCCTGTACTGTTTCAGCCTGATCAGGCAACAGTACAGGTAAAGTTAGATGAGGATGCCCCTGGTTCTGCAGTGAGCTGAGACTGGGGCCAGGCAATTTGGTAAATATGCTAGATGGAGTGGCTAAACCAAACATTAAGGTAAACTGATAATGTGATCCCCCTGCCCCACGTCTCAAGAACCTTCTATATCATAGGCATCTTTAAGATCTTGTGTAACCAGGAGAATGTGAGATCTTAGTAAAGCAGGAGTGCCTAAAAAGTTAGCATCTTGACTTTTAGCACCTTCAGAAACTTGTTTAGCTTTTGACAGTTCCAAGATATGCCTCCAAAGGCCATCTGTTTATGAAACAAGGAGAACAGAAACCTTTTCCTTATTGGTGTGTAGGAACTTTCTCTAAAATACCCACAGCTGGCATATCTTCCAGAGTTGTTACCACTAATTTTTCTTCTTAATTTGTCTCAGGAAGGATACCCCTTATTTTTGGTTTTATGTTGAGCTGTAGTTTGTAACCCCCTACAGACTATATTTAGGATCAAAAGATCCAGTGTTGTAAGCAGGAGGCCAGACACTACCCAGTCTTGGGGTTCTGAGGGGAGGTGTATGTTTAGAAAAGAATGGGCTGGGATTTTTGTTGGAGGGGGAGCTGAAATAGTCACAGATGCTCCTTGTTGGTTAGAGTTTCATAAAGGCACTCTGCCTCTTTCTGTCCTCATGCTGTCATCTCTTCTAAGAGAATTTCTTATCTTTGGCTTTTTTACCCTTGCCCTGCCTCCAGTAAAAAGCACCTTATTTAGAAGGGTAAATATCTGTTACACTTGTGTAAGGGAGGATGTTAAACATTTGTCTGACAAATTTCAATGTCTTCCTCTTTGTCTTTAGCTTTCTGATTGCACTGTATATTTGGTGTCCAAGGAGAAGCTTCCTATTTAATGGGACACTAAGGAGGTGCTCTTTTACATCCTTAGACAGGAACAATGTCCTTCACCAGGACCGTCTTCCCTAAGACAGAAACCATAGCTGCAGCCATACATGCTGCATCCATTGCATTTTGTCCTTATTTTAATGTGTCTTCTTAAATGGATAGAGGTGTTAATCTGATTCAGGACAGCCATTGGCTTTTTTCTGTACTCACCCATAACCATCCATAAGTTGCCCAAGGATATAGTCCTGATAATTCAGAATGCGGATTTGGAAATTCATTGCCCTAAAAGTCAGTGTGGCTGAAGCATTCACCCTCCACCCATACCTGTTAAGCTGCCTACTTTGACTAGAGAGTAGGTTGTTGCACCCTGGTGTCAGTCTGGCTCCTCTGGTAGATTTCAGTTACACTGTATTAGAGCCTACAATGGGGTTTTTATAGAGGAATTTGTAACGATTCTGAACCCTGTGGAACTGGCTGGGTCTTGGGTGGGGGGTCAGGAACAATTGATCATGTCATGTAATGTGGAGGCATGGTAGTGCATCATAAAGGTCCACTGCACATCTGTACTGGTTTTAGGCATGGTAATAGGCACTGAAGATTTTCCACAAAGTATCTGAAGACTGAAAATTTTGAGAAGTGGTATGTGGATAGGCTACTATGAGGCCTTGCAGTCTTTTTAAACAAGTAGTCATAGGCCAGTGAAACAGTGAGATATGATTAAGAGTAAGTTAAGAACACTAGTCACAAACATTTGTTGAGCATGGGGGATCAAGAGAAAATTAGAGATTCCTAAAGCATATGGGAAAGTGCAAACTTTGCAGGATCACTGAAGGCAGTGATTTTATGGCTCTGGAGATTTTAGAGATGACAAAAATGGAGCTACAGCTACTTAGACACTTGGGTATGAAAAAACTGAGATGAAACAGCACTTTAAACTGAGAAACAAAAGGAGGAGGGGCTGTTGTAAAAATGCAGCTGACTGGTATGGGCCAGTTTACAAAGGACTCAGGGAATGCTGGTAACATTTTGAGAATATTATGCACCTTTATATGAAAAAGAGGTAAAGCTCAAAGATATGAGCAGATCCTGCAAATATATGTAGACCACTTTCGATTGCCCAAATTAGAGAACTCCCAAGTTGAAGCATTAATGCAAACAGTACCAAGTGAAAAGCTGCAATATGCATTACTTGGGCAACAGAACAGCTTCCATCAGACCCTTAATGGAAGGTAGGAGTTTAGAAATTTGGCTTTGTCTGATGGATGATGCCCCCTCTTGGGTGTACTAGCCATGGTCATGAAGGGAAGCGATAAAGTACAGTTGTGTACACTTACCATAAATGTAGATGTTCGAGTGAATTCACTGTTGCAGTCATCACACTTGGGTTATCTGCCTGCAGGTAGCCTTCAGTTGACCCGAATACCAGAGACTTAGTATTTCTGTGTCGGTTGCTGTCGCGCCAGGACTGATGTCAGGTCGTCAAGGGTATAAAAACAGGCAGCTGACACCATTACAAGAGTTTTTCTTGCCCCAAACGTCAGGAGCCCCCCCAAATAGGGAGCTAAGTTATGGTGGGGAAAAGATCACCCGTAAAATGTAAATACCAATACCAATACCCCTGAAGGGGGTGAGTAATAGACATAGAGAGAGAGAGAGACAAGGGGGCTGGAGGGAGGGAAACCAGGACAGCAACAGTGAATACACTCGAACATCTACATTTATGGTAAGTGATGTTCTTCGTGTTTCACTGTTGCAATCATCACACTTGGGTATATTCCCAAAGCTGAAAAAGGGTGGAGGCAGTCAAGAAGAGTTGGGGCTGGCTAGCATGCTTTGCAGGACTGCTGTTGCAAAACCCACCCTGGATTTGGAAAATATAGGTAGGTGGTAAAGCCTGGTGAAGGTGTGCACAGAACTCCAGGTAGCAGCTTCCAGGATGTCCCTGGTAGGGACTCCCACGAGGAATGCTGTAGAGGTAAAAGTTGCCCTAGTGGAATGTGTTCTGAGCCCCTGAGGGGTTGGTTTCCCATGGTGCTTGTAGCAGAAATGGAATCAGTGTGCTATCCATTTGGAAATTGTTCGTTTTGAAATGACCTTGCCCTCTGCCCTCTGCCCCTGGTACAAAGCTGACTAGTAACTGGTCAGATTTCCTGAAGGGCTTAATCCTATCAAGGTAGAATCTGAGCTGTCTGTGCACATCCAAAGAGTGCAGGATCCTTTCCCCTTTATTTTGAGGTTTAAGGAAGAAAGCTGGCAAATAGAAAGACTGGTTGACAGCCACACTGGACACCACTTTAGGCATAAAGGATGGGTTAGTCCTGAAGGAAACCCTGCCAGCATGGAAAATAATGAAGGGTTCCACAGCCATAAGTGCCTGTAGCTCAGACACTAACTGAAGAAGCAAGGCTGTTTTCCGAGAGAGGAATTTTAACTCTGCTGACGCTGCAGGCTCAAAGGGGGGAAGCGTGAGCTTTTCCAGGACAAAGGTAAGGTCCCAAGCAGGGGTGGGTGCTCTCCTTGGCAGTCTTAAGTAGTTTGCACCTCTCAGGAACTGTTTGATGAGGGTGAGAGAAGAGAGGTGGCTCAGTGTTGTAATGAGCTGAAATGGCAGAGGCGTGGATCTTAATGGAGGGGAAGGACAGACCTCTGTGGAGTAGATCTGCTAAGTAATCCAGGATTAGAGGCAGGGAGGGCAGGGTTGTGTCCTCTCCTTTAGACTGATCCAGGAGCAGTACCTTTTCCACTTATCAGCATAGGATTTCCTTGTACTCGGTCTTCTGGCTTCAAGAATGATGTCCAGCACCTGCATGCTTAGGCTGATTACTGGGAGAAAATTCAAGGAATAAGCCAGGCTGCAAGATTGAGGGTTTGCAGCTGCGGATGCAAGATCTGTCCCGCCTGCTGAGAGAGCAGGGTTGGGTTCAGATGTAGGTGCCAGGGTGGCACCAGTGACAGGCTGCGCAGGAGTGGGTACCAGTGCTGGTGTGGCCAGTCTGGGGCAATCAGAATTGTCCTTGGTCTGTCCTGTCTTATCTTGAGCAATACTCTTGAGAGAAAGAGCAGGTGGGGAAGGCATAGATTGAGAGATTTACCCACTGGAAGGATAGGGCATACACTTTCCAGGCCTTGATGTGAGGTGTCCTGGTGCAGAATTTGCTGAGCTGGTGATTGCAGGGGAGGCAAAGAGATCCACCTCTGGGGTCCCCCATTTCTGAATCAGAAGGTTGAAGGTGATGGGCTCTAACTGCCACTCATGTGGGTCTAGGAGATTTCTGCTTAAGTCGTCTGCCAGTGAGTTTTGTTTGTCTGGCAGAAATTGAGCTTGTAGATGGACCTGCATGCCCAAGGCAGTGTTCCACAGGGCCATGGCTAGCCTGCAGAGTGGGTAAGAGTGGGTTCCCCCCTGCTTGATGATGTACCACATAACTGTGGTGTTGTCTGTTTTTAATAGCAGGTGTCCTGGTGAGAGTAGGGATCTGAAAGCTGTCAGTGTGCGCTGCACAGCTTGCATCTCTTTTTGGTTGATGTGCAGATGAATTTGACTTGGGCTCCAGTGGCCCTGAATGCACTTGCCGTCCATGTGTGCCCCCCAGCCATAGTCTGATGCGTCTGTGGTTAGGGTCTGGGCAGTGTGGGGTTGAGAAAAGAGCATTCCCTTGTTGTGGTTGCATGCTGCTGCCCAGCAAAGAAACTCGGTACTTAGACAGGGTATGATAGGAATGACAGTTTCCAGGTCCTGAGAATGTCGGCACCAAAGACTTTTAAGTACCATTGAAGTTTCCTCATATGCAGTCTGGCATATGGAATTATGATGCATGAGGCCATGAACCCTAGGGCCTGCAGGATTTTCCTTGCGGATAGCTGGGTTCCAGGGGCCATTTGAGTAAAATGGTCTGTCAGACAGGCTTGTTTTTCTGGAGTGAGGAATGCCATCTGGGATGCTGTGCCCAAGCTTGCTCCCAGGAATACAATCTTTTGACTGGGGACTAGTTTTGATTTCTTTTCATTGATGCTGTACCCCAGGGAGGTTAGAAGGTTTTTTTTTTATTTTTTTTTTTTTTACAAATGTCAGGTGCTGCAACAGCATTTCCTGACTCTCTGCCTGAATCAGGCAGTCATCCAAGTATGGGTAAATTTGAATATTTCTCTGTCTGCAGTAAGCAATGGCTGGAGCCAGCCATTTTGTGAATACTCTGAGAGCAGTGGATAAGCCAAAGGGAAGTGCAGAGAACTGATAATGCATAGATCCTGCCCTGAAGCGTAGATATTTCCTGCATGACTCCCTTATAGGGATGTGCAGATAGGCTTCTTTTAAGTCTAGGGTGACTAACCAGGCATCTTTGGCTAGCATAGGTAGAAGCTGCTGCAGGGTGAGCATTCTGAATTTAGGTACCACCAGGAAGGTGTTGAGAATTGAAAGATCTAGGATTGGGCACTAAGTGCCCTCTTTTCTGGGTACCAGGAAAAGTCTGGAATAGAATTCTTGACCTATCTGTTCCACAGGAACAGGATGAATTGCCCTTAAAGAGAGCAGGGATTGAACTTGGTTTTGTGCCTCTGCCCACTGGTTTGGAGAAAGGTCTGGGAACCCTTTTGGGTTTGGCAGTGAGTGGAAGTCAAATTTGTACCCCTGGGATACAATGTTGAGGACCCATCTGTCTTTGGTGATGGAAATCCAGTTTTTTGTATGAAGGGCAAGTTTTCCTCCTAGGGACACAAGCAGTTGGGCAAAGGTGAGGAGTGGAGTTGATAAGTCACTGGGATTTCTTTCTGTAAGGGGGGTGGCTTAGCACTCCCTGCTTTAGAGGTGGAGGCACTCCATTGCTTAGATCTCTGCATACCCTGAGACTGTAGTCTGGGGGGGTGTCTGTTTCCCCTGGGTCTAGTTTGAAATGGCCTTGAGGGGGCTGGAAAGGACCAATGTTTTGAGGGGCAATGCCTACTGAATCTAGGAGGCTGTACTTGCAAGAATTCTTTGACTGTCTGTATAGATTTAGCTTTTTCTTTCATCTTTTTAAGAAACTCTTCTGCTTTGGTGCCAAACAGATTGTCCTTGTTCAAAGGAGTGTCTAAACTTTGATTTGACATGGTCTGGCAAGGTCTGCTCCTTAAGCCAAGCATGCCTTCTCAGTACAGAACCAGTGACTACTGCCCAACAAGATGCTTCTAGGGCGTCAAAGCCGCACTGCAATGTATGCTTTCTGACTTTGCTTGCAGAATGCATAAGCTCTTGCAACTCTTTACTTTCTGCACAGTCTGTAAAGGTAGCTATTTTTTGCTTAATAATTTCCATAATATGCAGTTGATACTTCAGCATGTGAAACTGACAATTCAAAGCCCTAATGGCGAGAGTTGCAGAGGTATATACTTTCTTACCCAATCTGTCCAAAGCTCTGGAATCCCTGTCTGAAGGGGTGTGATTCTTAGCTGTAGTTGCTTTGATACCTTTAGGCCCCTGGGAAATGACCTCTGGGACAGCATTAGGATTTTTGAAAAGGAATTTGTGAGAGTCAGGTACTCTGTAGTACCTGCCTAGTTTCCTAGGTGCAGGGGGCAAAGTATCAGGAGTAAGACTGTATTCCATAAAGACATCATCAACTTCCAGGACTGTGTGTATTCCTAAAGGCCTGTGCTGTGGCAAGTCTAGAAATTCTCTGTCTCTTTTTGTACTGAGGATAGTCTTGGCATTCCCAATTGAAATGCTCTCTTAAAGTATGCAAGGTTTCACCAAAAGAAAAATCCTCTGGAGGAGAGGCAGAGGGAATGGATTCCTCTGCATCTGAAACCTCATAAGCAGATAAGGGCATGTCTTCATAATCAGAACCCTCAGAGTCGTCAGACTCTTGGTCTGTTGAAGCTGCTGGGAACTGATCCCCTTTTCTCTTAGCATGAAAAGGCTGACTTCCCCTAATCAGCATAATAAGGTCTTCGGCCATTCTAAGCATTTGATGTTGTGGCAAGGGATCAGGTGAATGCACATTGGTCGTCAGTTTTCTAGGTGTAGCGAGTACTTTTGGCCTTAGAAACTCGGTAGTTTGAGACCTAACTGAAGTTGTCAGTTTGTGTCGAACATCGGTAGTGCGAAGAAGTTCCTCAGAAGCCAGTGCCTGCTCAGCAGCTCCGGACCCATCCAAGGTAGAGACATCCACAGGTTCCATAGTTGAAGAAGAGTCTCGCACCATACCGGACTCCGAACGGGTCTCGGTAAAGGCCTGTGAATCCACTGAAGCAGGCATCAGGGGCCGCGAAAGCACCTCACTGAATACCGGCAAACTGGCAACTAGCTTAACGGAAGCGTCGTTGGCAGCTTTGGACCTGTGCGGTCTGTCTCTGTCTTTTTCCTTACATTTTTTCGGAATATCGGTACTTGGATGGCTTACCGAAGCAATTTTGGAATACAGAGATCGAGAACAAAAGTATTTAGTGACAAAAAGGGCCCAATGACAAATGGTTTGGGTGTGGCATTGAACAAGGCACAAAACCAACAGTAAGGTACGTCGTGGTCTGGGCCTAAACAGGTGACACAGTAAGAATGAAAATCTCGGTGTGGTATTTGCTTTCACAGGCAAGGCAATTGTTAACTTTTTCTGACATCGGTTAGAGCAAGAAAAAAGGATCTTCAATGGGGTACTTAGCATCAGAAGACTTCAGGATGATTCAATTCGTAAACGAAAACTCAAGTAGTGGCCGACCGGCACTTGTGCAAACTGCTTCTGCTTCTGGCTTCTCGGCAAGAAAGACTGACGTAATGGCGTCGGCTGCCTGTTTTTATACCCCTGATGACCTGACGTCAGTCCTGGAGCGACAGCAACCGACGCAGAAATACTAAGTCTCTGGTATTCGGGCCGACTGAGGGCTACCTGCAAGCAGATAACCCAAGTGTGATGACTGCAACAGTGAAACACGAAGAACATCTGCTGTTACTTCCAGGGAAGGGAAGGCAATACCATCTCTTGTCATTCTCCTACAGACCGCTATCTACTCTGTGCCATGATTACAAATGTTCATTGCACTGCTTCTAACAAGTTCAGTGAAGTAGCTGTCTGATTTAACTGACAAAGTGAGGTTTGTGAGAGGACAGCAACCTCCCTTTTGAGGTGAGATAACCAAGAAATTTAGGCAAAACTAGTAATAGAGAGTTTGATGGAGAAAATGCATTTCATATGTTGGACTGGGTTTTTCTTCTACAGGTACTTAACAGAATGGAGTTTACAGAAGCCTTTTGTAATTTGCTAATGAATATATACAGGAGCTCAGCAGTTTGGGTCAAAGTATGGCACATCTTTCAACAGCAGGTACCAGGCAGGGTTGCCCAAGTCACTACTTTTGTTTGGTGTTTAACTTGAAACTCAGACAATATGGTTATGTCAATCAGTCTTAGGATTTGGGTGGCATCATCAAGGAGGTAAAAAGTTCTCTTTCTGCAGATGGTATAGTAGTAAAGTTTAGAAATCCAGACAGGGACTTACTTGAGTTCTTTTGAATTTTGCAGTAGTATGGGGCATATTCATGCTAAAAAAAATCAAATGAAAACCATGGCAGTCAGTTAATTATCCACTGAGCCAGTCACTGAAAAGCAAGCTTCTCTTACTTATAAGACAACATTAAAACTAGGTATCTTGCTGCATGGCTGGCTGACACAGTGTCTCAGACACTGACATTTATATAAAAGGAATTGCTAGACAAAATTAGGCTAAAATATGTAAGTGGAAGTTACTAACACTAGATTCAGACCAAAAAGGGGAAAATGGCAGCTGTACATTCATACTAATTTTTTTTTATAATGCTGAACAGAACTTCTGGTTCCTTTTATCACAGAAATGTTGAATAACTTGAAGAAATGGCTAATGGACATTATATGGGAATTTAAAAGACGTAGGGTGACTTGAAAGAAGTTTAACTATGCCTCAGAAGCTTGGGAGATGAGATTTATTTGATTTACACACTTTAAGACAACACAGATCAACCTTCCACATCTTTCTCAACTGGATACCAAAAAATAAATAAATGGAAAGCTATGTGACAGGAGCAGTAGTTCCTTACTGCCGGACATTATCCTCTAAGGCAGAACTGATGGAGAGAACTTTTGTGTCTCCATTCACAACGTAACTAGAAAAAATGCAAAGAACTTGATAGGTGACCAAACCATGTTGTCCTTTGAGTATCACCTACTGACAATACGGTATACTAAGAAAGATAAAATAGAAAGGAAATCATTCTTGGCAGTAGAAAAGAAGAGACATATCACAAACACTGGGAGCAAAAAATGGAGGTGAGAAAAGTACTGTTTTGGGTTAAGCTCAAGGGGAACAAGGGAAAGTGGAAAGCAATAGCTTTAGATGCATCAGAATGTCAGCACAACTTAAAAATTTAAGGGGAAGTACATAACGTTCCATCTGTGTTGTCTACCTTCATTCTTCATTAACCTATGGGTCTCTGTTCCAATCCTTGGAACTGACTGGCCGCTTCACTAGCTAAAGATTGCAAGCTCAAGCTCCTCCCTCCTAACCATAATTCCCCACTCCTCCAGATTACCTTAGATCGAGTTTGCAATAACAGCTACCAATGGTTAAACAGACCAACATAGCCAGCACAAGGATTAGAATATCAGGAGCTCAGTAAGGAACGGTGGTTCCTATGAACATATCCGTGAGATCTCTCAAAGTCTTTGACTGAAGGAAGGAGGGGAGGGGAGGTTAATGAAGAATGAAGATAGACAACACAGATGGAATGTTATGGTAAGAACATAACTTCTTTATCTGATGTTGTCATCTTCACTCATTCATTAACCTGTGGGACAGAGTCTCCACTAAATAACCTAGGGTGGCCCTCGTGGAAGGATATTCTGTAGTACAGCAGAGCCAAAAGCACTTCTTCTCCTGGAGATGATGTCCAACTTATAATGGCAATAAAAGTATGAGGGCTTGACCAAGTAGCAGCTGCAGAAATGTCCTCAACAGATACACTCGGCCAAAAAGCTTGAGAAGTTGCCATAGACCTTGTGGATTTATCCTTAATTTGGGCAGGCACTGAAATGTCCGTAGAGGAATAAACAAAGGAAATACAGTCTTTCAACCATCTACCTAAGGTAGTCTTAGTAATGGGTTTACCTTTTTTAACATCTGAAAAGGATAAAAACAACTGATCAGACTTCCTGAAAGAGTTGTTGTATCTAAGTAAAAACATAGTTGCCTGTGTAAATCAAGCAAATGAAGAGTGTACTCTCCCTTATTCTGAAAATTGGGAAAGAAAACAGGAAGATTAATAGAGTGACTGATATCTTCCCTAGTGACTTTAGGCAAAATAGATGGATTAGTACAAAGGGTTACTCTATCTTTGTGAAATATCAGGTAAGGAGATTTGCAAGACAGCCTGAAGTTTGGAGAATCATTTTGCTGAAGTAATAGCTACCAGGAACAATGTCTTCCAGGAAAGAAATTTTAAATCTACAATAGCTGCTGGTGCGAAAGGGGGGGGGGGCAAACTAAAGCTTGTAAAATGATGGTCAAGTCCCAAGGAGAAGTAGAATCTTTTATACGGGGACAAAGCAGAATGGCGCCCCTAAGGAAGGCTTTACAGAGTTTTGAAGAAGCCAGAGAGGAAGGATCTTGTCCAACATGGAAACTGGAGATAGCTGCTAGCTGTTCTTCAACAGTGGAGTAACAAGCTCCATTACTGAAAAGGTAGGTCAAAAAATCTAAAACTACTGAGACAATGGCTATGAAGGGATCTATTTGTTTCTAGTGCGCCCATATAGGGAATCTTTTATATTTTCTCTTACAAATTTTTCTGGTTGAAGATTTATGGGCAGAGATGAGAGATCATTATCTTCTGAATAGGGGAGGAGAATCTGGGCTGTCTAGCTATCACTGGAATTTGAAAAACCATGCAACTAGTTTCAGTGCTTAAATGTCTGGGTGAGGGTGCCCTGATGGGTGAGAAGGTAGATCCAAAGTAGGTTCCAGCATCACTGGTGGACAAATCAGATGAGACCAACAAAAGGGGAATCAGGTTTATCAAGGCCAGAAGGGAGCAATGAAGATTACCTTTTTCTTCAACCTGAGAGCCTTCTGTAAGAATTTGCTAATTAAGGGCAGTGGGGGAAAAGCATCGAGTAGACCAGGAGGCCAAGCATGGACTAGAGCATCCTTGGGTGGCTGGCCCTGAGGAGGGATCAAGTCAAACTACCTGCTGCATTTGTTGTGGAGAGGTGACGCAAAAAGATTGCAGCAAGTTTGACCCCATTTCTGAAAGAGTTTGTTTACCATGGATTGATTCAGGGACCACTTGTGAGGCATCAGTAAAATTCGGCTGAGCTTGTCCGCCAAGATGTTGAATTCTTCCGGAATGTGCATTTCCACCAGAAAGCGGTTGATAGAGATCGTCCACTGTCACACTCTCATAGCTTCTTGACATGGGGGGGGGGGTAAGATCTGATCCCTCCCTGTTTGTAGATGTACCACACCACTGACATATTGTCTGTCTAAACAACAAAAGTTCCTAGAGGGAAGAAAACTGTGTAGTTATTGCAACGCTAGAAAAAACGCTCTTATTTCTAGTACACTGATATGCAATTCGGTCTCCTGTGGCATCAACGTGCCTTGAACTGTTTAACCCAGATAATGCTCCCCCCACCCCATCTGGAAGGCATTCATGGTCAACATGGCACTTGGGGAGGAAGAATGAAAGGACGACCACAAGTAACATCTGTAGAGTGAAGCCAACAAAGAAGAGATTCCTTGCAAATCTGAGAAAGTTTGATGGGAAAGCTTAGGGGATTCCTGTGTAGTGACCACTGGACCTCTGAAGTCCACTGTGGAAGTCTCATATGAAAGCATGCTGTGGGCAACAGAGTTATTGTGGCTGCCATGGAACCCAGCATTCAGAAAACTAAACTGGTTGGAGGTTTCTGAATGGCCATGACCTGTCTGATATGAAATCTTAAATTTAATACTCTTGTCCATTGTCAGATAAGCATGAGAAATTCTTGTGTCCAGACGTGCTCCTATGAAATCTATCACTTGAACTGGTTCCAACTGGGATTTGTGCAAATTGACCATTATTCCAAGTGCTGGAACCAAGTTGAGGAGATAATCCTTGGCTTGTAACAATAGATGCCTGGTTCCAGCAGTTAGGAGCCAGTCATCCAGATAGGGGAAATCTGGTACCTTTGCAGCCTGAGATGGACTGCCACTACTGCCAAGCATTTGGTAAACACCCTGGGGGGCTGTGGTGAGACCAAATGGGAGTGATCTGAACTGGTAATGACAGTCTCCCAGCCTGAAACGAAGTTAGTGTCTGTCTATTTTGATGTGGTAGTACACATCCTTCAGATCTACAGAGCACATCCAGTCATTCATCCTCAACAGGGGTAGGATGGACTGAACCATGACCATCCTGAATTTGTGTTCTTTACATATTTGTTCACAGAAGTTAGGTCCAGAATTGGTCTCATATCCTCTGTGTTTTGGGGTACCGGCTTGATCAGGATGGACCTTCTGGATGACTCTTTTTTGCAGTATCCTCTGGATAGGATTCTTAGCACCCACTGGCTGTTGGTGATGGCTTCCCAGGCTGCAGAGTGCAAGGATAAACACCCCCTGACTGCCTCCAGAGGAAGGGTCTGTCCGAGAAGGGTTCCCAAGTCTCTCGGTTTTGCTGGCCTCCCTCTGCCGCATGGGTGGCATCTGCCATTCTGGTTATTTCCCCATCTCCCTCTGGGGGAAAAATCTCCCAGAGACACCTGAAAGGAAGCTTCAGATTTCTTAACCACATCTTTTTACTACCACTCTGGTTCCTGGAAAAGGACCTTTGTGGAATAGAAAAACGGATTCCAATGGCAGACAGTCTTTCTATCTTTCTCGCTGTGGGAGAGTGTCACAAACCGTGGGTCCAAACGAGATCGATCCGTCAAAGGGCGCACTGATGAAAGACACCTTGAGGGGCTCAGCAAAGACACAGCCTCATCCAGGAATGATGCCTTATGGCAATGGTGGAACCAGCCCACCTTTGAGGTACCCTCCTCCACATGGGATATAAGCCTCAAGGACACATTAGACAGTGATTAAAGGGTGGCCAATCTGGAGAAAAAGGTCTTCTTTTCCTCGGCAGACATGGACCATGGGGCAGAGCTAGAGAATTCCTATTCCAGGTCACTCTGTAGTCTCGTAAAATGGGATAAATAGTTTAATGTTCTCAAAGTAAATGTGGAGGAGGCATAAACTCTCTTGTCAAATCTGTCCAAATTCTGTGATTCTCTACTTGGGGGATGGACAGAGGAGCTTTCATGGGCTAGCTCCTTTTTGGTGGCTGTTGCAACAACCATGGCATCTATGGGGTTACCCTCGGTCCAGGTCATCTTGTCCAGGGGAGCACTTAAGATTTTATCAGCACATTTTTGTATGGGATCTACCGTATCTGGCTCTTTCCATCCCCTAGAAGACACCAACTCAAAGAGGGGGTCAGCAGGGGTGGACACCCAGGATGTAGATGGGCTGGACCCAAAAGCCTTCAACAACATCAATTCCTCTGGGGAATTTCTAAAATGTCTCCAAATATCTCTTCTGGTGGCAATCTTGGGAATCCTTCACCTTCCTCGAACTTGGTGTCAGTGGTCATAGATTCCTCAGGGGAATCAGTGTGCCTCCTCTTGCACAGTCTCTTCTGAGGAACTTCCTCAGTGGGATGTTCTGGGGAGGTGTTAAGAGACTTGCGGTTCCACAAATGGAAATGTATGGAGACTTTCCATGGTCGATTGTCCACGCGGAAGAATAGAGGCCTCAGGCACCAATCCAGAAGGTGTGGGGATAGGTTCCGAAGTAATGAAAGCCGAGGGTCTGCTGGAACAGCAAAGGGCCCTTTTCACCACTTTGAAAGTCAGCTCCGAGCTCCTGTGAGCATCGCCTCCAGAGCCGAAACTACCAGAGTGGCATCTCCTGAAGCCTTCAAGCCCCCTGCTCCAAACACCAAGTTGGAGCCAAGCTATGGAATGCTAAAGCTCTGATAGGAAGTAACCACTCTGAAACCTTCGGAGTGCAAGTCAAACCCCCAGAACTGACGTCGAAGCTATGGCTCTGAGACACACTCTGCCCCAAAGCAGTCGGAGCACATTGTGTTGGGGAAATGGTCCGGGGCGAAGATAAGATCATGATCATCCCTGACACCTCAGCATCCAGGAATAACAGAACCCAAGACTTTGAAACCGAGGCGTGGAGCATTGATGGAACCACAGGGCAGAAAGGGAAGGAGCAGACAAAACCCCATCTGGATCTGAGCCTGGAGAAATTGCCTCATTAGTCTACCCATACCTTTCTCAGAAGGGCTTCGAGAAGATCTGGAGGATATGGAAGAGGGAGGCCAAGAAGATTTCCTTGGAGAAGGGCATTTCTGAGTGGGGGTGGTCGGCCCTGAGCCAGAAGTCGAGGCACGCAAAGGAGATCTGTGATCCAATCCACTTGCCCCTGAGGAAGTAGACAAGGCACGGAGAGAGGAAAGGAAAATGGAGCTGGAGAAATTGATGCCGATGGGGTTGGCTCTGAGGACCTTGGTGCCTTTTTTGGCGACTCTGAAGAGGACCTCGAAGGGGAGCATTTCCTGCTCTCCCCGGCCTCTTTAGATGATTTGAAGAGGAGTTGAGCCCCTAACACTGAAGGGAGAGTAGAGGAAGAGAAAGGCAGGAGCAAACCTTTCAAAGTAAGCTTACTCCTATCAGCCAGGGCCTTTGGTAGAAAACTTTTACAGAGGAAGTCGCTGTCCAGATGCGCAGGCCCCAGGCAGTAAACACACACTGTGTGGGTATCAGACAGCGGGATCTTGTGCCCATAGGAAGTGCATTTCTTGAAACCTAAATGTTTCCCCTTCTGAACAGCCATAGTACGAGAAAGGGAAAGAAGAAAGAGAGGAAAGGAAACACTATGGTGAGAAAAAGAAGTTATGTACTCACCATAACGCTCCGAGTAGGTAACTTCATTTGTCAGCAACCTGTGGGTTACGGATCCGATATGGATCCGAGCCGGCAGCATACCAAGCTAAAGATCCGAGCTCCAAGCTCCACTCCCTTACCCATACTACCCTGCAACCTCCTTCCAATCCTCAGATCGCATTTGCCACCTGCACAAACAACAAAACAAACTAACAATCTGAGAAAACCTGACTTAGAGACAAACAAAACTCGAGCATCCAAATCTTGAGTTCAGCTAAATAACTATTCAGGTTAGGGGGAAGGAGGGAGGGACGGTTGCTGACAAATGAAGTTACCTACTCAGATGGAACGTTATGGTGAGTACATAACTTCTTTATCTGAAGTAGTTAACTTTCTTTGATCAGCAACCTGTGGGACAGAGTCCCCAGCTACCCAAAATCTTGGGAGGTCCTCAAGGAAGAATATTCCGGAGCACTGCAGAGCCAAAAGCAGCCCTTCCTCTAGACACCAAATCTAGCTTATAATGAGAAATAAAGGTGTGAGAGAACGCCCAGGTAGCCGCTGAACAGATGTCATCCAGGGAAACTCTAGACCAGAATGCAGCAGACACTGCCATAGAACGTGTAGAATGAGCATGAACTCCCATTGGTTCTGGCAAGCCAGATTCTCTATAGGCTAAGAGAATACAACTCGAAATCCATCTGGTGAGAGTTACTTTAGAAATCGGTTTCCCTAGAAAGGGTTTTGCAAAGGAGACGAAAAGTTGGTCAGATTTACGAAAGACAGCCATCCTGTGTAAATAAAAACGTAACTGTCTGTGAACATCCAGTAAATGAAGTTTATACTCCCCCTTGTTCTGGTAATTGGGGAAGAAAACTGGCAAATTAATGGACTGATTAATGTTCATTGCGGAAGCTACTTTGGAAAGAAGAGAGGGATTAGTTCTGAAAAATACCCTGTCCTTGTAAAATACAAGGTATAGAGGTTTGATAGAAAGAGCCTGAAGCTCCAACACTCTCCTGGCTGAGGTAATGGCTACCAAAAATGCCGTCTTCCATGACAAGAACTTCAGATCAACAGAAGCTGCAGGCTCAAACGGAGGCGAGACTAATGCCTGAAGAACTAAGGTCAGGTCCCACTGTGGAGATGAATTTCTAATAGGAGGTCTCAAAAGCAAGGTACCGTTTAGAAAGGCCTTATAAATTTTGGTAGCAGCAAGAGAACCAAAGTTGTCCCCAAAATGAAAATGGAAAATACAGCCAGCTGAACCTTTACAGTAGATGAACTGGCCCCCTGCTGAAAAACATGAGACAAGAATTGTAGAACCATTAAAAGGATCCAAGTTCTTATGTCAAGCCCAAATGGAAAAACGTTTCCATTTACTATTGTAAATCTTCCTGGTAGAGGGTTTATGTGCTGCCACCAAAATGGACTTGACTAGGGAAGAGATACCGGGAGTCCTGGCAATTAAGGGAACTGGATCAGCCAAGCTGAGAGCTTGAGCTCGTCCAGATTCGGAGTGGTCATTCCCGAGGGGTGAGAGATCAGATCCGGAATGGGATCCAAGATCCAGAGAGGAGCTATGAGATGAGAACGTAGGCAGGGGAACCAGACTTGATGAGGCCAGAATGGGGCTATGAGGATAATCTTGCTCCCCATCCAATGAGCTTTCTGGAAAAATGTTGTCATCAGCGGAAGAGGTGGATACGCATAAAGAAGACCGGGGGGGGCAAGCATGGACTAGAGTGTCTCTAAAAGAGGAATTAGAGCGAAAAACCCGCTGCACTTCGCGTTGGAAGGCGGTGCAAAGAGATTGCAGCAAGGCTGACCCCACTTGAGGAAGATCTGTTCCGCTACGGAAGAGTTCAGAGACCACTCGTAAGGGGAGAGAATAGTTCTGCTCAATTTATCTGCCAGAATGTTGGACCAACCCGGAATGTGCAGCGCTAACAGGAAGCGGTTGGTGGAGATCGCCCATTCCCAAACTCTCATGGCGTCTTGGCAAAAAGGGTAAGACCTGGTTCCCCCCTGTTTGTTGATATACCAGACCACTGACATATTAGTCTGACTGGATCGCAATAGTCCCCGGAGGAAGGAAGGCATGAAGGGCCTGCAACGCTAAAAGGACCGCCCACATCTCCAGTATATTTATATGCAGAACGGTCTCTGTCTGAGTCCACGTGCCTTGGACAGTTCTGCCTGCACAATGCCCCCCCCCCCACCCTAGGCGGGAGGCATCCGTGGTCACTGTGGCCTGGGGTAGGGGCATAACAAAAGGTCGTCCTTCCCAAAGGGCTCGGGATTGGAGCCACCACATGAGGGAGTTCCTGCAAACCCTGCTGAGGGGAATCGGCAAGTTTAGCGGATGATGTAAAATGGACCACTGGACTTGCAAAGTCCACTGCAAAACCCTCATGTGCAGGCGAGCGTAAGGGATCAAATTGATCACTGCCGCCATGTACCCCAAAGCTCTCAGGACTAACTCTGCTGGGGGAGCAGGAGACTGAAGAAGAGCTAGTACATGTAGAGTCATGCTGTGAAGTCTGTCTGGCATTAGGAAAGCCTTGACCTGAAGGGAATCTATCCTGGCCCCTATAAAGTCTATAACCTGAACAGGTTGGAGGAACAACTTCTTGACATTTATAGTGATCCCCAACTGGGATGATAAATGGAGGAAGAAGTCCCTGGCTAGATAGAGTAGATGCCTGGTGGGGGCGGTGAGGAGCCAGTAGTCAAGGTATGGGAAGACCTGTATGCCCTGCAGTCTCAGGTGGTCCGCTACAACTGTCATGACCTTGGTGAACACCCTGGGGGCTGTGGTGAGACCGAAGGGTAGGACCCTTAACTGGTAATGACTGGCCCCTAGCTGAAAGCGGTTCCTTCCACGCCCTGGTGGTAATCAGGTCGACCAGAGGGTCAGCCAGGGGGGACACCCAAGAGGTAGATGTGCCCGTGTCAAATGCCTCCAGGAATACCAACTCATCCGAGGAAGGCTTTTTGGCAGACCCCCCCTTTGGCAGAGCATTTCCATAATGTCTCCAAAGGACACGTCATCGGGGGGTGATTTGGGGGAACCTTCCCCTTCCTCCAAATTGGTATCCTCAGTGAGCGACTCAGGGGAGTCCAAGTGCCTCCTTTTGCACAGGTGTTTGTGAGGAATCTCCTTGGGGGGACTGTCCGAGGGGGGCTCATCAACGGATTTGTGTTCCTCCAGGGGAACTGGCTGAGGCGTCAATAACACAGGCTTTCCCTGGGACTGGATGATGGAGGACAAACCAAGATGCAAGGGAGCGGCGGCGGATCCTGAGGACAGAGCGAGGGGTCTCGATCCTCTAGAGAGAACCCTCTCCACAACATCTAATGCCGAAGGGGAACCGGCCTCTCTAAGACAGGTGGCCTGCACCCTCGGATCCAACGAAGGGATCGGAGTCGGAGCCGAAGCGCTCGGATCCGAGTGGACAGTGTGCTCCGGACTGCAACGGAGCCGAAGACACACACGCCCCCCTTGGATTCGATGCCCGGCTCTCAGCTTCAAGAGCTCGGATCCAAAAAGGGATCCGATAGGCTCGAGGGCATGGCTGGTGTCGAGGTAGTGATAACCATCAGCGCCGACTCCCTGAGACTCCAAAACCCAGTAGTGGATCAGAGAAGGAGCTATCGGGGCAAACAATGGAGCTGAACTCCCCCCTGGAGGGGGGGGGGCAGCAATACTCCCATCTGCAGCTGAGTCTGTAAAAAGCAATGCATCATCGGTCCATATCTGCCTCCGTGAGGCTTCTAGTAGATCTGGACAAGGCCGCTGAAGCCAGTCGGGAGGGCCAAAGCGACCACCTCGAAGATGGAGGGGCCTCCTCCTCCTCCGGCTCCGGAAAAAAGCGTGGAGAACGGAGCCGTGGGGAGGAAGGCTTGGAAGTCCTCGATGGGGAAGGTAGAACCTTGGCGGGAGGGGCCGAGGGGTCCAATTCGGTCCACCATTTGTGGCTTCTCTCTCTGTCCCTTTCTCTCTCTTTCTCTCTCTCCCTTATCTCTTTCCTGTCTTTTTTTGCCTCTCGATCTCCCTGGGACCAGGTGGGAGAGTGAGTCCCAGCCAGGGGAGGAGGGCCAGATGGTTGGGCAACCACAGCCACGGTTGTCGCTACAGAGGGAGATGAGGAAGAAGACGCCAATTCTGCGGGTAGAAGGCCCGCCAGAATCGGCTTATTCTTCCTGTCTCGCAAAGCCCAGGGGTTAAAGGCTGCACAAATTTGGCAGCCTGTGGAAAGATGGGCTACTCTCCAAGCAAAGAACACACTGAGTGTGACCATCCACTGGCAACAGCTTATGGTCACACTCAGTGCACTTAGAAAAAGTAAGTTTTTGGCTATCAGCCATACCACACACTCACACCTGAAGGGAAAGAGGCCTACTGGTGATAGAGATACGAAGGAAAAGAGGGATATAGAGTAAAGTGATAAGAAAACGAATATCTATCCCAACAGAAAAATACTACACACACACACACACACAAACAACTAAGTACCCAAAATTTTATCTATAAAACTGTAAAATACTTAACTTGCCTGGAGCTCGAGGAATCCCGTGCTTGGCAAAGCCGCAGCAAACAAGATTTGGGGATTGGAAGGAGGTTGCAGGGTGGTATGGGTAAGGGGTGGAGCTTGGATCTTTAGCTTGGTATGCTGCCGGCTCGGATCCGTAACCCACAGGTTGCTGATAAAGTTAACTATTTCAGATAAACCTGATTATTTTAAAAGATTTTTTTTTCAACTACACAAAGAAGAGGGTAGGAAGTCTAAGAAGAAGCAGGCAAGGAATAATTCCAACTTGCATCTCAAAAACACTACTAAACTCATGGAGGAGCTCAGTACCACTGGAACCTTGATGTTATTCTGAAGAGCAGCAAATGAGATCTGAGGTAATCTGGAGGAGTGGGGAATTCCGGGTAGGACGGAGGAGCTCGAGCTTGGAATCTTTAGCTAGTGAAGCAGCCGGTTGGTTCCGAGGGTCAGAACTAAGACCCACAGGTTAATGAATAAATGAATGATTACAACATCAGATCAAAATGTTTAGATCTTGACGTTATGAGCAAAATTTGAGAAGGTGAAGTGGGCCTCAGATGATATGATTAATATTCTAGTAGTCGTTAGCTTTATTACTGAGTGAAGAGATAATTAACCAGCTGCAAAAACTGATAAGTATAGCATACCGACCATCAGAAGAATGTGAGAAATTACAGTGGACAGAATACAGCATGACTGGGTGAAACAAATGGAACAGTAATCAATTATCAGGAGCAGAAACAAATTTGTCAAATATCAAAACATGCAACACAGTTTAGAAGACTTAGGATTCTGCATGGGTAATTCTACTGTGGTAAAACTTCAACAATTGTCTTACTATGATACTTGTTGAAGGCATTGTGCTGGAGAGTAAGGAACAGGGAATATGTTCTTTGGGGGTGTTAGGTTTTAGATAAGTTCTTCAGGTCTCCAACAAAGTTAAAACTTGTCAAAATTGTTTGCAAAAGACATCAGGTTAACATAGGAGTTTTATCTTCTGAATTATAATGTGCTGGATAATTGGTGAAGGCATGAAATAAGATTACTGGGACTGATACTGATAGGTTTATGGGAAAGTACTAGACTAGCTGCCCTTGCAGAGCATATTAAGCCTAGGCAGTTTCCCTTCCAGTGCTTGAATTAACCTATCCCATTTGGTGTTACATTTACCTTATCCACCCCATGACTAATAATTATATATTACCTATAGCAAGAATAAGTGGGATCATACCATCAATAATTTGTGGGGATCCATGCATAGGATGAAGCATTTAGGAGCTGCCTCAGTCCTTTAGTAGTAGTACAGTCGGCGGTCCTAGAGTAAATTTTCTTTACACAGATGGGGAGCCTGTTCCAGATTAGCAGTATCCTCTGCAAGACATACCTGTCCCTCCAAACTGTTCTGTTAATTCTGCGGAGGAGATTTAGATCCCTAGACTAAGTATTTCTGATGTCATTTGTCTTGCTGATATGCAAAATCCATAGTATTGGTTCACACGCTGCCTTGTATGTCAAGCACCTCTTAGTCTGTAGGATACTGACTATAGTGACAGAGCCTTGAGTCAGTCCACATAGGGCATATTGTTTAGGCCTTGTATCTTTTTAGTAAGGTGCGTTTGTGGACATTCCAGTTGTTGCATGTGCCTGGACAGACATGCCAAAGGTGGCATTACACTCAATGACTCGACTAATGAAGTATGAGTAGAGTGGGGCACTGACATCCCTAGATCAAGACACAATTGCTTTTTTATAAGCTGTGCCATACAGAAGGACTTTCTTATGACAATGCACATGTGTTGGTTGAAACTTAGGTCACTGTCCACATGAATTCCCAAATCCCGAACTGTGGCAATTCTCAGGGGTGCATTTTCAATATTTTAGTTCCCCAGGGTAGATGACTTTCCAAAGGATACTATAATGCATATTTTGTTATTTATTTTCAGCCCATGATTTTGGCACCAGTTATTTACATAGGAAAAAAACATCCTGAAGGATGGCCAAGTCATTTGGGGATTCAATGACTGCTCCTAGCTTGTAGTCATCTCCAAACGTAGTCAGCCAGAGCCCTTTGGTACTGGCTTTTACTTCAGAGAAGTAGATGCCAAACAGTAGAGGTCCCAGCACAGAACCCTGGGGGAATCCACTGGTGACTGGTCTCTCTGTGGAGATAACTTCCCCTATTTTGATTTTCTGAGTCCTATCTGTAAGCCAGTTGCCAATCCAGCAGGTGATTAGGGGTTTATTCCCAGTTTACTTAGCTTACTATGCCTAAGTAGGGGATTGTGTCAAAAACTTTAGCCAGCTCAGGACATGTGGTGTGCACAGTTTTACCTTAATCCATTGCTTTGGTGACCTTTTCAAAAGAGTCCACCAGACTGAGTAAACATAGTGAATGAATGAAATTAATGAATCCAAGTAGTAGTAACAATGATAATGACAAAAATGTGATTATTCATAAGTAGAAGCTCTGAATGAGGCCTATACGCTCAGAATTCATAATGTGATGAAGGAACATGCCAAGCAAGAGGACATGTTGTTTGTGAATAAAATAAGGCAAGTGTATTAATAAATGGGTACTGTGGTTGACAGTACATGGATAAAAATGAAATGTGACATGACCAAAATGTAGGGAGACTTGGAGAATTATCATACCACAAACAGATTTCATTAATTTCTCATGCATGTATATTTTTATATTGAATATCACTTCCAGGTAGTATGCAACAGAAAAGAAAGTTGGCAACTTAATTAAAAAAATGAAGGCATATATTTTTTAAATGTTTTGGTTTCACTTAAGCTACTCTGACCAATCTTTCTTCATATAACTACAAAATGGCAAATCACCTGGCTTCAGAAACTAATTTACATATGACAGCAGTGTGTTTTAGGTAATCGGAAACATGTTTCTTCTTTTGAAGAACAGTCACTGACATTCTCAAAGTCATATATTCCATTTTGCAACATGTAACTGAGCACATACTTTTCTATCACATAAATGACTTCTATTGCTGCACTTAACATGAAAATATAGTAGTTGACATACTAACTAACATACAGTTACATGGGTATTACAGGTTCAGTCCATCATGATGCAACAGCAAGACACTGCAACTCCAGGAAAAATGTCAGGGTCGATAGTGGATAAGAGGAATGATGAGGCCTAGGCTGTTTGAGGGGAGGGGCTTGTGCTTGAAGGCAATTCCCAGTATAGACTGGGGTGCTTGTCTTCAAGGGGTGAGGATGGACCAATTGATCATGTCATGTGGAGGCATGGCAATACATCATACAGGTCCACAGCATAACAACTCCTTGAATACCAACTGGACTGCAAAGAAGAAAGTTTCTGCTTAAGTTATAAGTCCTGCTACTCCTCACTGATGACAGGACTATTTCTTTTATACCTGATCTCTGGCACAGGGGAAAAACTGAGACATAGATAGGTCCCTCACCCAGAATAAATGAATGTACCAATGGAGTAGCCAATGGGAAGCTCAATGGTCAATTGAGGATCAAATTAAAAAAGAAGAAAATATAATTTGATATTTTTACCTAATAATAATGATGTGATACTGACCTCCATGAGATTTTTGTGCTTAAAAGATGAGTAAGTGCTTATTATCCAGCCATTTACAGTGGACATTTTGGTTATGTCAGGTGTTTATGAGAACCTGCATGCAACTACAGCCAAGAGGATCTTTATTGTCTTACATATTTATATTTTAAATAAATTTATATCTTTTAAAAAGATGAAAAAGTGAGGTTTCATATATATCTGTTTTAAGGACTTGCCTGAGTGCTGTTCTTATTACTTGTTTGAGAAAATGTCAACTCATGCATAATGACAATTTGGGTTCCTTTTTTGTTTAATACAGCTGCATGGATTGCCATTTCATATCATATTTGTTGTTATCTGAAGTTGTTAAATAAACGTGCTTATGGTAAAAAAATACCTAATTTTCTGCAGTATACACCATGGATTGCTACCGCAAGGGAAATATGGCTTCTGACAGAACTGGAGCAAAATAAGCTCCCTTTGTTTCTAGAATGAAATGTCAGAGGCAATGATGGCAAACTGGCAAGACAATTAGCATGATTACCTCACATTTCTTGGACCTTAGCTTTGATTCTTGAACGAGGTGTCATCTGTGTAACATTTGTGCATTCTTATACCTATATGGATTTCTGCCAAGATCTCCGCCTTCCTCCCATATTACAAAGGCATGCTGGCACGCTGATCAGTGATACTATTTTTCTTATTGTGTATATAAAAGTGTATATGTCCTGCAGTGGATTCTCATCATGGCTGTCAACCTTCCAGCTCCAAAATGTGGACAAGTGCACATGATGTGGAATTTAATAGCTTACTAAAAACTTCAACTCAGATGCTCACAGGATGGTTAAAATATGTTACTTTATACTTATAAAAGTTCATTTGATGAGGCAGTATGATTCAGTATTATATGCTGCAGATATTTAAAAAAATTCTTAACACTGAATGTGTAACGGATCTTCATAGTGTGGAAAAGCGAGAAACATCGTCTTTAAGACTCAAAATGAGCTATGTCCCTCGTCATGAGGTACAATTCACAAGTATGATTGTCATATCATCTGTCTAAGGTTCCTTCCTTTTGTCCACTGACTTCCTCAGATAGGTTCTGGCCCTAGTAACTATGAAAAGGATGAATACATGTATAAAAAGTGAACTTCTATATGTAACCCAAAGCAATTACTGGCATAGCACAACTAGGAGCAGCTGGTGGCAAAAAAAATGTTCACAGTAGTTTGAAAGGTGCAAGTGGAAGCAATCGATTGAACAAAGTAACCTGCCACGGACAATTTATTTTTTGACAGAAGATGCTTTCTGCTCAGTAAAGCAACCAGTTAGTAATATTAAATGGTTCTTAGTATCCACATAGTTAGAAAAATGCTTTATCAAGTCCAGAACAAAGAGAATACAAATTGTGCTTTTCTTTGTTTGCATTATACAGTATGTGCCGTTCTGAGTTCAGCTGTGGAATATGCACAGTAGGAATGATGGACACTGAAAACCACATAAATCACAGCAACAAAATACAAGGCAGCAGAATGGTGTCTAAAAGATATATATTTATTTTTTTTACTATAGAAAGTTGAGGTGAATTTGAAAGGCATGATCAGTTCCTACAGCTACATTTCTCAGTCTTTCAGCAATAACTTATAGCAGTGGTCAATATCAGAGGAAATACCAAAATGCATCTCAGAATAACATGTTTAAATAATCTACCCCACAAAGTCTTAAGAAGCATCTCTGTCAAATCTGTTTACTAATTTAATATTCACGTTACACAAATAAGCACAGAGATACTAAAAAGGAAACAGACCTGTTAAAGTGCATTTCTTTAAAAGACCACTGGCAAAATGTCTAAATTTTTACCTGTGATATCTCAGACTTGACTTCTGAGATACAACTAAGTTGCCGATGGCGACCTGGAGAAGACATGGGCTGGATGCCCTGTCAAAGCTCTTCTCTGATAGATGGAGTGAAGTGTGTACTGTAATGTAACCTTCACTGCTTATGAATCCCTTTTAGCTACTAACCTCTGAAGTAGTCCTTGAAGTTCATTTTCACTTTCAAAGAACATATCAATTAAACTCTTCCCATTAATTGCAGCGGTTCTTGTTGATATGTGAAAAAGCACAAAGGCTTCACTTACCTTTTGTTTTTGTCATGCTGTTCTTTTTCTCGCTCACGGGGGTCACTGTAAATCTGACCACTGAAGCGAATATCATCAGGTGAAGACTCACTCCATGGGGACAGGTGTTCCTGATCCCGAACTACTTTATAGAGCAAAACAAACAGTAATTAAATAGTAGTATTAATTAGACACTTCCAATATGCTGTCAGGAAGAAAATGTTCAACAAAATACACACACAGCAAAACAAAAAGTAATTATAAAGTAGTATTAATTAGACATTTCCAATATGCTGTCAGGAAGAAAATGTTCAACAAAATATGCACACAATACAGCTGGCAAAGTCTAAAGAGAAGTACAAATGTAACAGTCATGGCTACCACCTTTTCAGATATTCAAACTATGTCATTTTTTTTATTAAACCATGATTTTTTTGAAAACGGCTTTAGTCTAAGGGGAATATCTTACATGTGATTATCAAAATTAAGGTGCACTATTGTAGAACTGCATTTTTCCTTTACATGCTCTTCTATTCTATTTATTCAGAGCACCATAGTTCTCCCAACTTTATAATAAAGTTAAAAAATATTGTTTGTACAAAAACACAAGGGTATTTGCAGTTCTTCAAATTTGTGAGATGCAACTTTTCAAATCAAGACCGATCTACAGAAACTACCACAGGATTATCAGAGTATAGGCAAAGAGAAAAAAATAGGGGGGGGGGGGCTAAACAAAAGACCAGCACTGGTAGAGTTTTTAATAGTATCTAGAACAGAAGGTGCCATTAAAAAAGGAATAATTAGTACAGCATATAAAATATCACAACTATAAGAATCAATCAGAGGAGGTTAGAAAGGATTGGAAAGAGAGACTGGATAAGCAATTCACAAAGAAACAATGAGATGATATATGTATGTCTCCCAAATATGCAACAAAAATTTAGAAGATTTAGGATTTTTGCCTGAAAATGTTTACATAGATATTTTTATACCCCAAGTAGACTCCAGAGAATTTTTCCTCAGGCAGACAGCAAATGTTGAAGGCGTGAAGGGGAAGAAAGAGGTAACTGGGAACATATTTTATGGGAGTGCTGTAAGTTGGCAGACTTTAAGGATTCCCTGCAGGATGCATTGTTGAAGGTGCTGGGTGGTCAGATTGGTCTAACGAGGGAGATGATAATTCTGAGCTATGATACAGAATCAGAACTGCATAGACATGGTAAGGCCTTGCTATGTCTAACAATGGTGGCTGCAAAAAAAGCAATTACTAGAAAATGGAAATCAAAATCTAAACCAACTACATTGGAAGTAGTGAATATAGTAACAGATTAAACAACTGGAACTGAGATCTTTAGAAAAGAGGAGGAGCAAACTACATAGGAAAACATGGGAATTGTGGGAACAATACATACAAGAGAGGAATGAGGTTTAAAAGGTGGCAGGACTTAAATGAGCTATGTAATGTTTGAGTGAGAAAGATTGAGTAGATTATAAGTGATGCAAAATGCCTGCAACTAGGAGTGTGTTGGTGTGGTTTAATTTCATTTATATATATATATGTATGATTGCCTATATAGTATGTGATGGTTTAATAAAGATGTTTCTTGCTAAAACAAAAGCAGTAATTGAATAATGCATGTAATGTTGCTTAGGTTATATGCTCTATAGCAATATATGTGAAACATAATGTTTGTTACGTTAATATAGTTTGATTACTTTTATATGAATGTAAATATGTCTATGTCAAAAGTGATAATGCAGTAAAGGTGTTTAAAAAAATAAACTACCACAGGATGTAACAACAGAAGAGTGTCTCTAAAAGAAGATATATGGGACTGATGCATATCAACCTGCTGAAATTGCAGTAAAAATTACTGTTTACTGTGGGTGCAGCACATCAGTGCCCATTTCTTCTTCCATACAAAACCAAGGTATATCACCATTTCTCCCCAATGAAGCCCAATAAAAAAATAACGGAGCACACTAGGTATTGCAGAGGCTACTAAAACAAAGATAAAAGCAAACACACTGAGAACTTTTAAGAAAGAGAAAAATGCATACTTGCTTTTTCAGCCTCACTCAGTATTAAATGAAGTATTTATTATAATTTCTTATTTTGTTAGACAGTCATCACCATTCAACCCAATACCTGCTAATTACTGCACAGGGGATAACATTATTTTGCAGGCCCCTTAAAGTCAGCTACTATCAAGGCAGTAGTCAATTATGTATGCCCTTACCATGGACTGCCTCATACTGAACACTATTCGAGGTTCAGACTGAGATGCTCAGTTCTTTTTGACTAAAGGACTGCAATGCTTTCTTAAAGAAATTAGTAGGAAGGGAGTATTGCCTCTCATATTTTATCAAAGCATAAAGGTAAATACAATGTTCTCACCTTAAAGGGAGAAAGAACAACAACAGACAGGTGACTGCAGGTAAGTATTTGTGAGAAAAAGGCAGTACTTGACTGAATGAAGAGTATATAGGAATGCTAGAAATATGATGAATGTGCAGTGAAAATGATTAAGAATGTAAATGTTCTTACATTCCCCAAAAGTAATCTACATTTGCCTTGAGCAAAAGGCAAACTAAGAATAATCCTGCCTAATGCAGTCTGCCATCTGGAGCAGACATCAAGGGTACAATAATGCAAGATGGTAAGTGGTACACATTATATAAACATTACAGATGTGCAAATTACACACAGCAGTTGGAGGGGTACTTCCTGTAGTCTTGTATGAAATCAGGATACATTTAGTACTCCCACATGGTTTAAGAATAAATTTAGTTACTGTACTAATGTAGTCAAAAATCTTTCCCATCTTTCTTTGAGATTTGCATTTAGTAATGCATTTAAATGTGAGAAACAGAGGCAGGAAAAGATGAGACTTCTTTACAACAATGTTCTAAGGACTTAGTCCCTATATTTGACCCTAACAATTAGCTGAAGGTCAAAACTACAATGTTTCATTGCAGGCATGGTATCCCACTGGGAAAGGCACAGACATTTGTACAGAGCAGTCTGTAAAGCAAGCGGCAGGAGTAGCTACTGATCTTGTAGCATGAGTCTTGGAATGTTCTAGTAGGGGTTTAACAACCAACAATTTAACAAATCTTAATACAATTGCTTAAAATGCATACATGATTTGCTCAGGAACATCATTTTCTTGTCACTGCTTTGCAAAGGAGGCCAGCAATTTAACTATGAACAAAGGCTGTCCAAACCAAATAACAGTGAATGGCTTTTCTGATCTCCATATCAATATGGACAGCTTCTTCTCTACTGTCCCTGTCTGGAAAATACTCAAAATGAACAGCCAGAGTCAAAGTAAACACTGAAATCATAATTACTTTTGGTGAGCGTATAAGGATATTCTGTTGTTATGGATAACAAAAAAAAATAAACATCCAGAGATCATTCAGATGCATTTTGATAATGGCTAATTGGGCAGTTGTATTACCTGACAGATAATGATATGCTGAAATGCCAATAAATGGACTTTAAAGGTTGTACAATGAGATACTGTGTCCAAAAGAGGTGAAAGATAATCCAGAATGACATTAGGATGAAAGGAAAAGGTTCTCACACTTTAGCTTGTTTCCCAGATTGTAAATCAATTCTACTAGGTAGAATAAATGGCTCTAGAGGAATACTTTCTGGCTCCCAAAATTATCATTTACTTTGTTTCGCCAAATCTTCCTTCTGCTAAATTTTTAGGCCACAAGCATACAAAAGATATTGGGTCTATGTTTACCCATCAAATGAAATTGTAATCAAACGGCCAACACTAAGCATCAAATGTCCTTCTTGTCGTACAGCCATAATATCCTGCTCATGTGGGGGGCTGCACCCTCCCCGCTAATTATATATACCAAGTCTGAGATCACACTACAGTGGGGAAAGTTAAAATTTTCATTACGCACCATTTTGTTTCTAACTGCGGTGGTGGTGCTGCGGTAGCCTTATCACCTTACAGTAAGACGTTGTCCTGTTCGATTCTCAGCTACAGCATCTTCTGTGTGGAGACATGCATGAATGGGCATACCTTTGTTGAAGGTTGTGCGTCAGAGCTGGCAACTCGGCACATAAAAATCTACTGCCAATCATTAGCGGACCGGAGTTCCGCTGTGGCGACCCCTAACCGGGAAAAGCCGAAAGACACAACAACCATTTTGTTTCTATGGGCAAATTATATTTGCCCTTTTCTCACTGTAGTGTGAACTTGGAGTTGGTATATGAGCAGGGTCATGTTCAACAAAACGACTTCAATGTACTGGTTTAGTGTGAGGTATACACGTACTATGTGCTATTTCCTTTCTTTTGGCCAACTATGCAAGTTTGATGATGTTCTTTAGGATGATACGGCTATACAAGGTGGATGTTCGATGTTTAGTGTTCGAGCAGTAGCCACTCTAGTAAACTTTCATTTGATGGGCAAACATAGACCCTAAAATATCAGTGGTTAGGAGAGCTCAAAATGTGGTTTGAAAACAAAAAAGGACTAAGACAGGGAAGGATGTGGGAAAGCTACTGTTGGAGGGATACTAGTTCTATCTGGCACAATCAAGGATTACGAAGATCACAGACACAAAGTCTTTCTAGGTCTTGAGAAAAACATTCTTAATGGAACATAAGAAAAGTCATAGGTGTTCCTCCTTTTCTATGTAAGGGACAAGGAGTCTAAATAAAATGTTTTAGGATAAGGCTTTAAAAGCAGAACTCAATAGATTATGGTTTAAAACTGAGGCAAAAATGACTCAGCTCTTGGCACCCTTAAGGCAGGAAAAACTCTACAGAGCACCTACTGAATTGCCTACTTGTAATGTAAAGCTGTGAAGCAGATGAGTGCATCTGACAGGTTGTTGCAAAGGCATGCAACACTCCTCTTGACATTGCTCATTTTCAAATCTTCATGATCTCCAGGAAAAAAAAAAAAAAAGACCCTGAGGCTTTATCCATCAATGTTGCCTGATGCAAAACATGCATGTCATGTTTTCTGCCTTTATTTGCACCCCTTTCCACAAGAAAATGCTTATAAAGTGAAAAAGGGATTTAACTGTCACTATGCTGTTTAGGAAATCAAGACAGGATTCTGCCGAGATTGTTCTCTCTCTTGTGTATGATCACTGAGGTGGATTATCCCACAGCCCACTTTGGAAGAACCTATGGTCAAGATCAGATCTGTTTCTGAAAAGACTGCACTAGTTCATCTACCATACCCAGTCCTCCTGCAACTGAAGAGATAATTCCAGAAAGTTTTAAAAGTCTCCTGAATATTGATTTTACTTGCATACAAGATGTCGCTTGCAAAATCTCATTCCCACTCACTCCGGAAAAGCTTCTGTGATGGACACAGTTATGAAACCCATAATCTGGGGGAAAAAAAACTGGTGGGAATGAGATATTGGGACATGGATGTTTGACACTGATGGACAAAAGAGAAGTTAGGAAGGCTCTGTCCTAAGCTCAGTTTAGATGTGGATCAAGAAATGTTGAGTAACTGTAAGGGAACCAACCTAAGACGTTTTGGTTTACTCTGGCCCCCAGACATGGAATAGAGAAAGAACACTGTCATTATATTTTATGATATGTCCTCTGGCTAGTGCTGAGATTAGCCAATCATCTAGGTATAAGAAAACACAAATGCGTAGAACTGTGTGATTAGCAGCAATAAGGAATAACTACAAACAGCAGATGACACAGTAAAATATACAGGCCAAGACAGTATCAGTGAAGTACCAAGAAAGTGTATAATTTTCAAATATGCTAGGTAAATGAGAATGTGAAAGTACAAGCCCTGCACATTTATAGCACTGAACCAGACCCCTGTTGAAGTTAAGGAAGAAGACTTGAATTGACAGCCTCTTGAAATTTCTGTACTAAATTAAACAGTTCAAGCATTTGAAATCTAAAGCCTGACACAAGTTCTGGGTCTTCTGGAGAACCAAAAAGAATTTGTAATAAAAAAAAATCTACAAGACTATTATTCTCCACATCTCAAAGTGAAGGACAAATCTTTCGCAGTCAGTTTCTCAGATTCATAAAGCTAGATGAGGAAGGAGTCAAACCGCCAAAGGAAGGTGTGGTTTGGCTAATGCAGTGGCATTTTGTGATTGTGGTGGAGGCTTTCAGTGGGTGCATAGCTGCAGCTGCAAAACACATGGTTTGAAACTACAGGGTCTGAAAGACCACTTTGGCCCTTTCTTTGACTACATGGCAACCAGAGTTTTGGATTTAAAAGACTGAAAAAATAGACAAGAGCAACCTCCTCTTTTCCCTAGATTTCAGATCTGTTTAACCCATTCACCAAAAAAATTATCACCAGTTGAACTTTTAAATGCATCCTACAGATGTACACAGCCATATGCATCTTTTCAATGCCATTTCACAGATTTAGAAACTATTGATGTCAAAAAATGATGAAGAAAACTGAGTGTGTTTTCCCACAGCCCTCCAGGTTCTTGAGGATCCCAGCCTTAGTAACTGAATCAGGCAGGATTTCAGTAATTTCCATTCTAAGTACTCCTAATAGGCAATATTGTTTACAATGTAAATGTCCAGGTTAGATGCTGTGAACAGCCTTCTTGCCCAGAGATTAATCTATTTTTGACTTCTTAAGATATTGAGGTGGCAGGGAATCCATTACCAAAGTGAAGCAGCTATGGATACCATGCAGAAAGTCACAATGTGCTGGCTCAAAAAGGAATAGCTGCTTCATGCCCACCTTATGAGTACTGGGGTATTTCTAAGCTGGCCTGATGATGGGAAGGAATGAGGGGACCCTGGGAAAAGACTTAGTGATGTCATGACACCTGGCTATATTCTACTTGCTCTTACAAACCACTGCATCTTGGAACCCATTAACTAGCTTGCCTTCTCAAAATGTCATTGAAGGACAGCTCTTCTGACAAACACTGCCTGCAATGTCCAGAAGGGGACCCAGATGCAAATGGGGCCTTATTTGCAGGTGCAGCACGCTAAATGGAACACACTACTGTTTAGTGCCCTCTCTATCTCACAAAGATATGGACTCTTGCTCCAGTGAATGGTCTAAGATGTCCCTCCATGAAGAATGCAGATAAGTGAACTTTGAAGCTCTCCCATAATGTCAGCCTGCATAATGGTCACAGAACTCTACTCATGAAATGAATGTCTCCCTCAAAGAAATCAAGTAAATGCCTTTCCCTGACACCACTGGACCCACCTAAGCCCCATGCAAGGTATCTCTTAGCTGCATCCTCTGAGGAGAGAAAATGAAATGTCTAGTCCCACTCCACTTGCATGGAAACAGAAGGCATGGCCAGCTCATCCTTGCATTCTCTAATGGTGATGTGAAGAGCTGCAAAGAAGGGACCTCAGTGGTATGTGTCTGTCCATTTGACTGAAAAGGCTTTGAGAACTGTTCCTCCCAAGTGGTGGTGTTTTTCAGCTGAGACTTCCTGCAGCAGATAGGGGTATCCTGATAAACATCATCCCCAGAAGATGACCTCTGTATCCAGTTATCTAAGGCCATAAATTGTAAAGATTACATATCAGGTGACTGCACCCAGACTTCCATACAAAACAGTACGTATCTTTTTCCAGGAACGTATGTTTATTGGAGTAGTCATCTTCGGAGTACATTTAAGCAGATCAACAAACAGAATGCAGCCTGGGAAATTACATCCATGATGGGGGAAACGGTTTCCAATGAAATACTACTATTAGCAAGTGCCATTTAAAGCAGTTTTTAGACACCACTGCAGTCTCTCCATGTGCTGCTGCATCTGATACTTCCTGTTGAGGGGAAGTAGCTGTAAGAACAAGGGGACCAGAATGGGCATTGACCTCGAAAGTGGAAGGACGGAAATCCCAAAATGAGCAGCTGGAGGATATGAAATCTCATTTGGTATTCCAGGCCTGGGTCTTTGGGCCCCTGCCTCCTGCTATCCCTGACATCTGCTTCTTAATTTTGAAGTTTTCAGTTTTGTGAACAAAAAATTCTCTGTTTTTTCCTGATTTTTTTCCTCTAAGAATTTTTCCTTCTCTAACTGCTTGCTTTTTCTTTGAGGTAAATTTCTGACTATGACAAGAACAGGAAGTAACAGAACACATAAAAACAACTAGATTCCTGTACTGTAATGTGGCCTGTACAGTCCATGCATTCTAGTAAAAATGGTCTTACTGAAATTAGTACAATAAACTCAGTCTAATGAACTGTATCTTTGGGAGGAACCGGACATCCAAAACAGCACTTGTTGATAATTTTTATGGACATAGGTTCATAGGTTGGTACTGGGCTATCTGCCTGAAGGCATATATTAGCCCAGCCACGTGCGGTATTCACCACCCCTTTAGTAGTTCCCTAGACCCTTGTACTAGCAGCTAGTACCCTTGGCTCCTACCTAGTAGTGCTGTTGATGTGATCCCCGGTGTGAACTTTCTGTTACCCATCCACTCATCAAGGTTCCTCTTGAAGAGTGATAGTGAGGGGCTCTGTCTTATGTAGATCGGGACCCTGTTCCATAGTAAGGGAAGTCTCTGCGAAGGGAATCTATCCCTCCAGCATGTTCTATTCATTGTTGTGTTGAGGTTTATATCCCTAGAGTGTGTAGCTCGAGTAGATTTGGTTTTGCTAAGATGGAGCATGTTCAACAATTCTGGGTTGGACATGGCTCTGTACATTAGACAGAGATCGCCTCTGAGAAAGTGGTATGCAACAGAGAACAGTCTTAGCTTTTTCAATCGTGCTGCATAGGGCAACTGTTTGAGACCAGTAATCCTCTTGGATAGGTACCTCTGTGGTCTCTCCAGCTGCTGGAGATGTCTAGCCAGGTACATTCCAATTGGTGCATTGTACTCAATAATGGGTCTGATGAGGGAAGAGTAGGGCACCATTACATCCTTAGATCTTGATGCGGACCCTTTCGTGATCAGATGGGTCAGACAGAAGGATTTTCTAACCACTTTGGCAACATGGTTATCAAAGGAAAGCTGACTATCTACTTGGGTCCCTAGATCCCTTAATTCTTCTTCAGATTTCAGGGGATTACCTCCTATGTTGTAGTTTGCGGGTACTCTGTTTTTTCCAAAGGGGATTACTACTCATTTTTTTGCATTTAGCTTGAGACCATGGCTTTGACACCATGCATCAGTCTCATTTAGGCACTTCTGGAGGTTCTCCATGTCGGCCGGAGAGTCTATTATAGCACCCAGTTTGCAGTCGTCCGCAAACTTAGCCAGCCACAGCCCTTCCGTGCTTGCCTGTACTTCTGAGAAGTATATGCCAAACAGGAGGGGCCCCAGGACAGAGCCCTGAGGCACATCACTCATTACTGGTTTGGATTCAGACATAGATCCCGCTACTCTTACTTTATGGGATCTGTCTGAGAGCCAGATTGCAATCCATCATGTGACATAAGGGTTTATGCCCAGGCTGGTGAGCTTATCAATAATACCTGAATGGGGAATGGTGTCAAATGCTTTAGCAAGGTCAAGGTAAGCCGTGTGTACCTCCTTTCCCTTATCTATAGCCTGAGTAACTGTCTCAAAGAAATCCACCAGGTTCAGGAGGCATGATCTGCCCTTGACGAAGCCAAACTGCGTGGGATCCAGCGACTGGAGTTTCCCAATCTCTCCATTTATGAGTTCCATGATGATTCGCTCCATAGCCTTACAGATCAGACTGGTCAGGCTTATTGGTCGGTAGTTCCCAGGGTCAGTTATGGCCCCACCCTTGTGTAGTGGGACCACAGTTGCCATGCGCCATTCTATGGGTACATATCCTGTGGAGAGGCAGAGACTGAACAGGGTATTAAGATGTGGGGTTAATTCCTTTTGGAGCTCGCGTATGACACAGCCTGGGACACCATCTGGTCCCATGGAGGCAGTGTTTTTAGCTTTAGATAGAGCCTTGTTAACCAACGTATCAGTAATAATTGGACTTGCACAATCCCCTGGAATGGTGATAGGCCCTGTAGGTGGTGAGGGGGGGAGAAATTTGCACTGAACCTGTCAGCCAAGATGTTGGCAATGTCAGAAGTGTCAGTGTATTTTGTTCCATTTTGTACTAGCTCAGAACAGACCTGAGCATTGCCATTTAGGTTTTTGATGTAGCCATAGAAGGCCTTATGGTTATCCTTGGCAACTTTCTATTCAAAATTAGCTTTAGTTGACTTGATGAGAGCCCTCAATTTCTTACTAATGCTGATCAGGGATGATTTTTCTACTTGAGATTTGGCCTTCTTGTGTATGTCTCCTCCTTTTATTGTAAAGTTTGCTTATGGCCGGGGTCCACCAGACTGGTTTCTTCTTGCTTGAGGAAGGAGTCTTGGTTTTATTTGGGGTAGCATGGTCCATGCCATCCTGAAGATGCATATAGAGTGCCCTGGTACAGGATTCCGCATCCTGGATATCATTATCCTTCTGCAAGGGAATAGTGAAGCTTTCCACTTCGGATGCAAGTAGTTTGAAGTTTGCTTTGGAAAGGTTTTTGACTATGGTTTCTTTGACTGGGGGAGGTGGAGGGGTGAGGATGTCCAGGGTTATCAGTTTGTGGTCGGATCTGACCAAGGAGGGAGTGATAACGGGTGTGGTACAAAGGGCGCCCATATTTGTGATGATTAAATCCAATATGTTGTCCCCTCTAGTGGGGGAACATCCTAGTTGTTCAAGGACATTTGAATTTATAAATTCTATGAATCGCTGAGCATAGGAGTTGGAACATTGATAGTTCGCCCAGTCTATACCAGGGTAGTTGAAATCACCCAAGATTATGGTGTTGGGTAGGACCTTTATATTTTCCAATGTCTCAAGGAATGCAGAGTGAGCATCTTGGGACATGGTGGACGATCTATAAACGGCTATGACTTGAAATGTGGTTTTGCCTGCTGATAGTTGCGCATGGATGATCTCTGGGGCATCATGCTGCGCTACTAACCTGGAGATATGGGTATCCTTGATGAATATGGATACACCTCCGCCCTTTGTACTGCAATCTGGTAACTGAGGCCGGAAGGTATGATATGAATTGTAACCTGGCAGTGCTGGGGTGCTCTCTTGAGCCTTGAACCAGGTTGCCGTCACTGCACAAACATCGATTTTCTCCATGCTGAGGAGAGCCTCGAGTGTGTGCATTTTGAGGTTGAGACTTCTGGCGTCGAGTAGCATTACCCTTAGTTTTTGGTTACCTGTGCTGGTTACGGTGATTGGTTTGTCCTTTGAGCCTTGCCTAAAAAAGGCACTATGGGGATGGCAAGAGCCTTGGCCAGTATTCGAAAACCTAGGGGTGACAGGTGCAACCCATCTCTGGCAAAACAGCGAGGCTTGTCTATCACATCATCCCAGGCAGACAGACACTGGATCCCCTTAGAATGACACCAGAAGCTTAGCCAATTGTTGAAATTGATCATTTTGTCTTTGTATTGTGGCATCATTCTAGGTGAAGGTAGTATGCTACTCAAGGTCAGGGTCATACCAGCTTGGGCTACATGATCAGAGAGCTCCTCAATGTCTCTTTTCATGTAGTCCAGGGAGGTACGTCTTAGATCATTCACACCAACATGTACAATGACAGCATCATACTTGTACTTGTTCTGGAGTGACCTAAGTGCCTGTGTTATGTGGCGGATCCGAGCACCCGACAGGCAGCTGACAGTAACCTTCTCCTTGTTCAGCCTGGTGAGTGGAACATCCGTGTGCCTTACTATAGAGTCTCCTATTACTAGCGTGTTAGGTATGGTGTTTTGCCTTAAGGGCTGTTGTGAGGCACACTACTGAGGTGAATTGAGTGTTTTCTGGCTTGTGTTTGGGGGTGCAGGTTGCTTGCTTGTCTGCTTTGGAGGGCACTGTTTCTTTTTCAGATTGGTACCTAGTGCCTCCGAATATGTTTTTGTGTATTTATGCGTATGTTTTGCCGGTGCTTGTTTTGTAGATTCATGTGTGACAGGTGGTGTGATGCAAGTGTGTCCCTTATCCTCTTGACTGTCTGTTACAGTCATGGGTCGAGAGCGCTTAGCCTCCAGTCTGGCTGTGTATTTGCATCTCTCACAAGTGTTTGTGTCTAGAGGTAAGAGGAGAGGGCTGTCTGTATACATGAGGCAGTTGTGACATTGTCTCAGGATGCCCAATTCCACCAGATGAACTGGAGAGTACACCTGAAGCTGACCTCTGGACATGCTTTGAAAAGTAAATTGAACTTAAGTCCTGCGGACGATCGACGGTCTTATGCTATATTATAATAGTGCTGTCAAGGAAATTTGGAGAATAATAGTGCTGTCTAGGAGATTAGGGCAAGTGCTACAATAAGAGCAGCTGATCTAAAGCACTTCAGTTGAGGCTTGCCTAGTTCTAAGGGAAAATTTACAGCGCAGACTTTGTGGGGCCGGGAATAGCATACCCCAGCTGCCCAACGCTGCTCTGTGCGCAAGACCATGCAAAAAGAGAGTTGCGGGGTTTTTCCTCTAGATAAGTGAGGAAAGTGAGTACAAGAGCTGTTTTTCTCTAAGCAAGTGAGAAAAGTAAGTACAAAAACTGTTTTCCTCTAGGTAATGAGGAAGATAGAGTGCTATAGTAATTAGTAGCTTATTTAGTGCATACAAGTTCTGAACAAGTGCTGAGCATGAACAAGCAAATTTAAGTGCTAAAACTAAGAATTTGTATCTGCACTAGATGAGTTCATAGGTTCATAGTAGGCTATCTGCCCTAGGGCATTTATAAGCCTAGCCAGAGTGTGTTTGGCTTTCGCCACCCATTTTAAATTAATTTTACTATGCCCTTTTTCGAGATTAGTATACTGTGCCTCTGTCTAACAGTGACACAAAAGTGATACCCGGGGTAAACCTACGATCTCCCATACACTCATCAAGATTCCTCTTGAAGAGAGTCAATGAGGGACTCTGCCTAACCTGGACTGGTATTTTATTCCAGAGTGAAGGGAGCCTCTGGGTTATGAATCTGTCCCTCCAGCATGTTCTATTTATTTCAGTGCTGAGGTTCAAGTCTCTCGAGCGCGTAGCTCGATGGGATTTGGATTTTCTGAGGTGCAGCATGTCCATTAATTCCGGGTTGGACATGACTTTATACGTCAGGCACAGATTTCCTCTGAGCAGGCGGTATGCCACTGAGTAGAGCTGGAGTTTCTTTAACTGGGCAGCATATGGCATCTGTTTGAGCCCTTTGATCCTCTTGGTGAGGTACTTTTGGGGTCTTTCCAGTTGCTGCAGGTGTCTGGTAAGGTACATCCCAAAAGGGGCATTGTACTCAATTATGGGCCTGATGAGGGATGAGTAAAGAGGCACGATGACCTCCCCTGATCTAGATGTGTATCCCTTCATGATTAGGTGGGCTATATAAAATATTTTTCTAACCACTTTGGCCATGTGGTTGTCAAATGAGAGATTGCTATCAACTTGGGTCCCCAGGTCCCTAATTACTTCTTCTGTACTTAATGGATTACCACCTATGTGGTAATTTATGGGCACTTTGTTTTTGCCAAAGGGGATGACTATACACTTTTTGGCGTTTAGCTTGAGGCCATGGCTCTGGCACCAGTTGTCTGTTTCTATGAGGGCCTTTTGGAGGATGCTTGTGTCGGATGGAGAGTCGATTATGGCGCCCAGTTTGCAGTCATCTGCGAACTTGATCAGTCACAGTCCTTCCGTGTTGGCCTGTACCCCCGAGAAATATATACCGAACAAGAGAGGTCCCAGGATTGAGCCTTGTGGGACGCCACTTGTAACTGGTTTGGAGTCTGACATGGCTCCAGCAATTCTAACCATATGGGTTCTGTCCTTGAGCCAGTTTGCAACCCATCTAGTGACATAGGGGTTTATATTTAAGCTGGTGAGCTTATCTATAATGCCCGAGTGGGGTATTGTATCGAAGGCTTTTGCGAGGTCCAGGTAGGCTGTGTGGACCACCTTCCCCTCGTCAATGGCCTTGGTGACTGTTTCAAAGAAATCAACCAGGTTTAAGAGGCAGGATCTGCCCTTAACAAAGCTGAACTGGGTAGGATCCAGTGTCTGTAGGTCCCCAATATCTTTATTTATGAGGTCCATGATGATCCTTTCCATAGCTTTGCAGACCAAGCTAGTCAGGTTTATGGGGCGATAGTTTCCAGGATTCGTTGAGGCACCACCTTTGTGGAGAGGGACCACTGTTGCTGTACGCCACTCTTTGGGTACATATCCTGTAGTAAGGCTGAGATTGAACAGTAGTTTTATGTTTGGGTTTAGCTCTTCTTGGAGTTCATGTAGGACGCAGCCCGGGACTCCGTCTGGTCCCATTGATGCTGTGTTTTTTGCTTTTGAGAGGGCGGCTCTTACCTAAGCATCTGAGATGTCAGGGGGGCAGCACTCTGCTGGGATAGATATTTGCCCTTTTGGTGGGGAGGGTGGGAGTTTGCGCTGAACCTGTCAGCTAGGATGTTGGCAATGTCTGTGGGTTCGGTATATTTTTTGTAATTTTGGACTAATTCTGAGCATATCTGGGAATTCCCACCCAGGTTCCTAACATAACTAAAGAAAGCCTTGTGATTATCCTTAGTGTCCTGTGCAATTTTTCTCTCGAAGCTGGCCTTATACGATTTTATGAGTGCCCGTAGTTTTTTGCTAATACTGATCACAGATGCCTTCCCTTTTTGGGATTTTGCTCTATCGTGTAGTAGCTTCCTCCTTCTATTGTATAGTTTGTTTATGGCTGGGGTCCACCAAACAGGATGTCTGCCTTTAGAGGATTGGGTCTTGATTTTATTTGGGATTCCATGATCCATGCTTCCTGAAGGTGTTCATAGAATGCGTTTATAAAGGATTCTGCGGTCTGGGCCATATTTTCCACAGGCCCGGGAGCTTTGAAGGATTCCACCTCGGTTTTGAGGAGTGTGAAATTTGCTTTAGAGAAGTTTTTCACTCTAGTTTTCTGGGCTGGGGGTGGGGTCAGGATGTGAATATCCAGTGAGATTAGTTTATGGTCTGATCTTACCACTGAGGAATACACTTCTGGTCTGCAGCATAGAGTCCCCATGTTGGTGATGATCAGGTCCAGTAGGTTTTCCCCTCTTGTGGAAGTGGTAACAAGTTGTTCCATAGCATTTGAGTGTATAAATTCTAGGAACCTTTAGGCTAGGGTGTTGGAGCTAGAGTAATGCTCCCAGTCTATGTTGAAGTCACCCAATATAATGGTATTTGGAGAGACCTTCATATTTTCCAGTGTTCTCGGGAAGGCCGAGTGGGGTTCCTGGGTTTGGGCGGGTGGTCTGTAGCAGGCTATAAACTGGAAGGCAGTTTTACCCACTGTTAGTTGCGCAGGCTATAAACTGGAAGGCAGTTTTACCCACTGTTAGTTGCACATGGATAGTCTCTGATGCTTCATGCTGTGCCACCAACCTGGAGGTGTGGGTATCTTTGACGAATATTGATACTCCCCCTCCTTTTGTGGTTCAGTCCAAGTTTTGGGGCCGAAAAGCATGGTATGAGGTATAACCTGGTAGTGCTGGGGTGCTCTCGGGAGCCTTGAACCAGGTTTCTGTTACTGCACAGATATTGATGTTCTCCATGCTAAGGAGAGTTTCGAGTGCATGCATCTTGAGGTTTAGACTTCTGGCGTTGAGTAGCATTACTCTTAGTTTCTTATCCCTTGTGATACCTATGGAGGTGGGTTTGTCTTTTGAGCCTTGCCTAAAAAAGGCACTATGGGGGTAGCAAGAGCCTTTGCCAATATCCAAAAGCCCAGGGTGACAGGTGCAAGCCGTCCCTAGCGAAGCATCGTGGCTTGTCGAGCATGTCATCCCAGGCTGACAGGCATTGGATCCCCTTTGAATGACAATTGTTGAAATTGATCATCTTGTCTTCATATTGTGGCATCATTCTTGGTGAGGGTAAGATGCTACTCAAGGTCAGGGTCATACCGGCCTGGGCTACATGCTCAGAGAGCTCCTCTATGTCTCTTTTCATGTAGTCCAGGGAGGTACGTCTCAGGTCATTCACACCAGCATGGACAATGAGTCATATTTGTACTTGCCTTGGAGTGACCTGAGTGCTTGTGTTATGCTTGTGTTATGTGGCGGATCCTAGCGCCCGACAGGCAGCTCTCACCGTGACCTTCTCCTTGTTCAGCCTGATGAGCGGGACGTCAGTGTGCCTGACGATAGAGTCACCTATTACAAGTGTATCAGGTGTGTTGTTTAGCCTTAAGGGCTGTGACTGTTCGGCACACTGGCTTTGTGAGCTATGTGTTGCATGTGTTTTGTTTTGGGGTAGCGGTTGCTTGGGTGTCTGCTTTGGAGGTCTCTGCTGCTTAGGCAGATTTTTATTTAGATTTTTATTTAGAGCCTCTGAGTATGTTTTTGTGTGTTTATGTGTTTGGTTTGCTGTCGTGGTAGGTCTATGTGAGACTGGAATTGTAGTGAGTGTGGTTTCCTTCTCCTCCTGACTGGTTACGCTAGTACTGAGTTGAGAGAGCTTAGCCTCCAGTTTGGCTATATGGTTGCATCTCTCACATGTGTTGGAATTTGTAGGGAGGAGGAGAGGGTTGTCTGTGTACATGAGGCAGTTGTAACATTGCCTCAAGATTTCCAGATTCACCAGCTGGACCGGAGAGGAGATTGACAACTGACCTTTGGACATGCTAGAATAGTATTGGGAATACCTTTATAATTGAAAAAAGGGCCAATGGGGAACAAGTTACTCAAGGGGAGTTTGTGAGGGTGTAGTGCTTTTAATTTTTTAGTGCTGACTTAGTGAGCAAGTGCCAGGTAACTTAAATGCAATGTGTTACAGGTAACTTAAATACAAAAATGACAAAGAGTAACTTTCTTTCAAGTGAAACAAGGAAATAAGTACAGTAAGCAATGCAGATATCACTAGGGATCCACAGAAGCACTGAAAAGCCGCATTTTAGGTGGAATTAGCGTTTCAGGGAAATAACAAGCAAACAAACAACAAGCATACAAACAAAGCTAGATTCAGCAGGCCTGGATCTAGTCTATGCTACAGCAAACAAGGTGTACCAATTTCAGTAAGAAACAGTTCAAATATGCAGGCACTCTAAGCCTTTAACCAGAAATTCCCAGCTCAGAAGGGCAGAGTCCAGCCTCTCCTCCCACAAGAGTGCAGACCACGAACCTTCTTAATGTAAAATAACTGGCCTGAAGCCCAAGTGCTTAAACCAGAACTAATACACTTTTAGAATAACAGACACTGAGCCCTCAATCAGCAGTTCCCAACTTAGAAGGATGTAAGCTACCTGTCCTGCCACCACAGTGCAGGCCACAAACCTTCCTAATGTAAAACAACTGGTCTGAAGCCCAAGTGCTTAATCCAAAAGACTTAGAATGATAGCTAAACTTTAATCAAGTTACTACCAAGCAGTAATAAATACAATTGAATACTTTAAAGAATGCCTGGATTAGTGCTCAAGTTATACAAACAAAGCTAGATTCAGCAGGCCTGGATCTAGTCTATGCTACAGCAAACAAGGTGTACCAATGGTTTACTATTAAAATTTCGAATGGCACTCCATCGACTGTGCTATAGTCGGCAACGGAAGTTCAAAAACATCGAATGTCGAAGTAAAAACATCAATCTAGGAACGGTTTTAACATGGGTCGAGGTAGGTGTTCAGTATTATTCTGAACTACAAACATCTCCCCTACTTCGACCCATGTTAAAACCCATTCCTAGATTGTTTTTTTGACTTCGCAATTATCGTTTTCGAACTTCTGTGTTCAACTATAGTGCAGTCGACGGAGTGCCGTTCGAAATTTTAATAGTAAACCGTACCAATTTCAGGACAGAAATAAGTGCAAAGTTACAGGACAGAAATAAGTGCAAATACAGGCTTTCAAATGAGAAAGTTGAGAGAGATGGAAGAGATTGCCCTAATGGCCAATAACTACAAATTCTGGGCCAGAACCACTACTTATGTGGCAGACAGGTTACCTAGTGCTTACCACTCCCACTGATAAGCTAGAAGGCTTCCCTCCAACACAGAAAGGCTTGGGGGACTCAGAAGCTTACATACAGTCCTGGATACAGCAAATCTGTATCTGGAACACTAGTTACAGGAAAGGTAGGAAACAGGCTTACAGTTTTTTTTTTTTTACAGAAAAGTAGCAAAAACAGTAGTAATACACAATTCACATGCAGTGCAAGCTAGCACACTTGAGTATGCAGCAATATTAGACCAAACACAGTTTAAAAAATGCAATTAAATTAAAAAAGACTAAAAGCAAGTGCAGAAAGAGTTTATTAGGTAGAATGTGGTAAAGAGATGGAACGGGGGACTGTCCCAGATCACATCTACAGTGGGGCGGGCAACTGCAAAAGCCACCAAACTTAAACTACAAACCAAAAATAGGGAGGATGGCTGGGACAAAACGAGATCTAAGCAAAAACTAACAGTACAAACTTTAAAACCAAAAAAATATTCCCAGCTCTGTATATTTGCCTATCAGTCTCTCAGAACAGTGAAACAACAGTTTCATCACAGATCTAAGCAACAATTAAACTGTATAACCAAAAAAATATATACTCAGCTCTGTATAATTGCAGATAACATGTAAGGCAGTCTCTCGGAACACAGGTTCCAGCAATTTGAATGCAGCTGTTACTATGCCAACTGAAGACACAGCAGAAAATGGGGGTGGGGTGGGGAAAACAGTTTCAACAGAGATCTAAGCAAAAACTAACAGTGCAAATGTTAAAACCAAAAAAATATTCTCAGCACTGTATATTTGCCGATCAGTCTCTCAGAACAGTGAGACAACAGTTTCAACACAGATCTAAGCAACAATTAAACTCTATAACCAAAAAAATATATATACTCATCTCTGTATAATTGCAGATAATATGTAAGGCAGTCTCTCAGAACACAGGTTCCAGCAATTTTTAACATAATCAGTGAAACAAATATCGCTAAATAATAAATGACACTCATGTTTTAATACGACAAAAGGTCCATATGGTTGCCAAGACTAATATTTGAGAATGACTGACAAAATAGTGGGGCACAAGAAAAAGGCAGGGTCCTCAAGTGTCAAAAAAGAACTAAGAAAGGGGGCACAATATATTTTTCCTGGCACAGCCAGAATCCCCCACTGGCCAAAGCTTGAGACTGCATCACCATGTGTACATATGGAGCTCCTACCTGAAAAAAAAAAAGATCAGAGCAGGGACTGATCTCCAGCTACAGCTAATTCCACAATGATTTTGAATTCTTACAGCAATGATCCTAACACTGAACACCTGGACATCTCAACAGCTTCACAAACTGAATTCTTATGCGGTTTTCTTTACAAAGTTTGAATAATGATGCATTTTTTCTTATGCTTATCCATTCAAATGACAGATATATCCCTGGATGCCAATGACATGAACCCAATTAACTGTTTTTTTGCTTTAAAATGGGTTACTAACTTCTACCAAAGTCATTTAAGGCAGAGGTGAAAGCTGACAAAACAAACAGAAGATGTCATGGAATTTGAACATACTGAGGTCGGAAAGGACATAAAGTACAGTGATTAGATTTTTTTTCCCAGTTTCATGGGAATGTTTCTCACGTGTATGAATGAAACTGATGGTGGTATAAAGTACAAAAATTTATAAAAGATAAAATAAAAATGAACTCAAGAACAATGACCAGCACAAGAACTTCCAAGATGGGTGCATACTGATCAAAAGGCTCATTACAGCTCTTCCAGTGTGAAAATTAACAAAGTCAAAAGGAGGCAAGTAAAGTCTGTCAATCTGTACATAATTCATTTACTGGATAGCAATTACACTGCCTGGATGCTAAAAAAGAGGAAACATGGAGAAAGTAACATAATATCAAGCAAAAAAGATGAAGAAAAAAACTCTTCCGGGGAAAAATCTGATAGATGTTCAACAAAAAGCAGTCAACAGTTTGTCTTTGTTACAGGAGAAGGCTTCCAATAATTTAGGGGAAAAATAAATCAGATGTACTCTGAGGTGTTTAAAGTTGAAATACTGATGGAATATTTAAAGTCAAATAACAAAAAGGCTGGAAAAATAGAAGCTGTAACTTCATTCAGATGAACTGCTAACTAAAAAAAAAAAATCAGAGGTTGGAAGTGAAAATTGCTGGCTGAGCATGAGACTTCTCATGAAGAGCTGTTTCAGAAAATAGTGGAGTTAGAAGATAAAGCATGTAGAGAAAACCTGAACTTTTCTGCTGTACTGGAGAAACTGGAAGGAGCAGACTGCATTAACTTTACAAAAGTACAAATACGAACTGGACTGATGTTCTACAGCAGGATTTGTTAACCAAGAGAGCACATTGCCTGCATATTCTAAATCTTGCCATGAGAAAGCTGCCAAGACCTATATTTGTAAAGATGCATTCATAGCAGCAGAAAAAGAGATGCTCCTGATAAAACTTCAACAGAAAAGAAAAGTATTAAAAACTGGGGACATCAAAGTAATTGTGGAAAATGATTATTCACTGTATCCCAGCAGTCTGAAAAACAAGCTCCTACATCCCGCTTTCTTCTGAGCATTCTTCCTAGAGGATCAAAGACATTTTTGAATGCAAAACCGGCTAAGGAGGAAAAAAACGTTTGCCCAACCAAGTAAGAGCCATCAACCAGAATGTGACACTGCATCTCATTCTACTGACAATAACAAAGCCTACACAGAGATTATGTTAGTGAACCATTTTCTATTGTTCTAAAGAAAATTGCTTGAGTGGCAGAAAAAAAAAATAGAGCAGCTAACTAGAAGAACCAGAAGTACTTTGGACGTGAACCAGAGACTGGGATTGGGAGATGAAAGGATCAAGAAGACAACCAACAACACTGTGAAATTAGTGAATAAATGGGAGACTAAAAAAGCATACAGGAATAGACATATGAAATTTGGCTTTGCAACAAGAAATGACTGAAGGCAGAGATTTGTAAAGCATATAGCCACTTTATCTAATTAATGTTTAAAAGGACAGTGAATAGGCTGAAGTAATTAAGTAAAACAGTTTATTTGTACAAAATTTCATGATGTAAATTGCAAGCTATATTGTAAAGCAGCCTTTATATTGTGTGCAGTCGGGTATTTTATATGTGAGTTTGGGGTGTCATCAATAACTGTTGTATTTGTTAAGGATTATTAAAGCAAAAAAATATGGTTTCTTAGTTGTAAGCTTGACAGGCTTTAGACTGCAACAAAGTTATAAAAGCTAGACATAAGCCAGTTAAAGTTAATATAATGTTGTAATCCTGGGTTACTGGGCTGAGGGATATAAAAGATACTGTTCACATTATATGTAAAACTAAGATGATAATTTCCCATTTTTATAGATGTGGATATACAGAACAACAACATTTTTAAGCAAACAAGCTTGAAAAATAAGACACAATGAGGAAAGACAAATGATAGTTATTTCCTGTATATGCAAAGTCATTAGCTATTTGTCCATTAGCAAAGACTTTCAATGGGAGATTAGTAGTATACAGGTACAAGCAGAGTGACCTCAGGAAAATTCAAAGAGTCTTTCATGCATCTGTAAAGTTACTAGCCGTTTTTCTTTTTATTATTAACTGATTTTACTTGATGACAAGAAGTCTGTATATGCAAACAATCATGAGATGTCTGATCATGATTTGCTGAATGAAATGTATAAAGTACAGTGAAATTAACAAATAAAGGTAGATTGGAAAGGAGTTCAATGAAAAATAAATTAAGTTTAACATGGTGAGAAGTGAATAAGTGATAAATGTAGTTGCAATTCAAGTAGCCTTATTATTTAATGCAACAATACAACAATATACAATTTAGTTTATTTATCTAAAGTAGCCTGTGCATTTTTTTTCTTACGGCTAAAAGTTAATGTTTACTGAAAGCATGGAAGCTGGGAGGGGAACAGAGATAAGAAAAGAATAGACAGCACTTAGTGTAAGTGGGAGCACAGGCTATATTCACATGCTTTAGTAAGGATAATCTGAATTTTAGATTAGATAACTGTGGGAGCAGCCATTCATTTGGGGCAACTGCTTCAATCTGGAAAGGAAACTGACAATGCACATCGTTTTCTGTGCTTATTCTAAGTTACTAGTGAAAGGGGGATTCTGAAAAGGGTCTATATTATATTATCAAAAAGACAGGTCAGGGAACGGCACTTACATCAAAAATGACGTTCAGCAAATTCTCTCTTGTGGGGGGCTGCGCCCCCTACACCCCCGCTAATTATATATACCAACTCTGAGATCGCACTAGGGGAAAGGGCAAATTTCCCGAACTTCACTGTACTGCGATCTCACTATGAGCTGTTCGCTGAATGGCATTTTTGATGTACGTACTGTTCGCTGACCTGTCTTTTCAATAATATAATATAGACCCTTCTGAAAATCTATTTAGGTTTTTGTTTGAGTATTTTCAGTGAAGCATCAAGTCTTGAAAATGTGACAGATTGAAATGTAGATGAGAAGAAGCAACAAAACAACAGATCAGCCTACAAGACATTAATATTGTGCATGCAGACTAAAAATTAGAAATAAATATGGAAAAGATCTGTCACATATAGCATGTGTGAGTAATAGCTTTGTATCGTTATGGCTATTCTGCCCATATTATAATACAATGCAAATGGCCTTATATGTATAGACAAAAATCAAAAAAATACTGAATTATATTAAGATATATAGGGTGTACCCAGTAATGCTCCAGTAGACCCATGTGGACACACATGAGCAAGGGAATTTGCAAATAAGAGATTTCAGGGTAGACAGTCAGAAGAATATCAGGGATGAAGGAAAGGGTAGTAATAATATCGACTGCTAGAGGGATTTCACTAATGACAGAATAAGAAAGAATATGTGGTAGTAAGGGGTTACTGGCAACTGTGATACGCTAAAGGGAAAATAATAAAGTATTGTGATAATAGGCATCAGTTTAGGCAACAATAACCAGAAAGTGTTTTTGCCAAACTTAGGGAGCCTATAATAAGAACAATAACCAGAGATCCTACAGAGGTACTAGAGATATTGCAGAAAATGTATGAAACTGTATAAAGGAGAGGAATGTGAAAACCAAAAAAAAAATACCAATGGAAAAAATTATGGAAGACTTAATTAAGCCAATTTTAAAGGCAGATGAGGCTGAACAATTAATAGTGAAAAAGGAAGTGATGATATAAAAACAGTGATGTATAATCAATCAATGGGGGATGTCTCCAGGAACAGATAGTATTCAAATGGAACTTTGGAAGGGAAGAAAGTAATAAAGATCTGGAAGGTTTTGTTTAACAATATTTAAAAAGGGGGGAGGGGTTAATCAGCATCTCAGAAGAAAGCTGTGGTGGCTGTATTACCCAAAGAGGATAAAGACCCTTTGGGACCACTTCAATTTTAAACCATAACCGTAATGCGTTTAAAAGAATAGCAAAGGGGTTACCAAAATTGACAGATATGGATCAATGTGATTTTATGTAGAAGAGTCAATCATTTGAAAACATTAATAAAGCAATGATGATCCACATGGAAGTACAGTGTAAAGAAACACTATGGAGGTCAGCTGGGATTTTATGAGTAGGGCAATGGCAGTATTTTCATTGCCTGCTAGAATAACAGAAGTAAAAGGATATTAAGGGTCAGAGGCAAGAATTAAGTGGGATGGTTCCTCTCCAACAAGCTGTGTTTGAACAGAGTAACAAGACAGGGGTGTCCTATTTCCCTTTTCTTGTTTGTGTTATATTTAGAGGAATTAGCAAAAAAAATAAGGGACTCACAGATTTAAGGACAGAACTGGTATGGTAATCAAAAAAGTTAGCTGTGTTTACTTATTTATTGATTGATTGATTGACATTTAGTAACCGGGAAAGTCCGACTGGGTCAAGGACCCATTTTCAACAGAGGCCCAGGGAGATGAGCTCCAATGTGATTTAAAAATTTACAATAACAGTACAGCAGTTGTCATTTGAATAACACTTAAAACACATTCCACACATGATATAAATTTATGACAGAAACTACATATAATGCACGAGGTGTAATTTGCATTTTTGTATAGGCAGAAATAACCTAATGTAAAATATATTTTACAATATATAAATAATAGGCACTTTTAAGGAAAAATAATATTTGATGGTTCTGGAGAGGAAAGGACTAGTGATTTGTGATTAGCAATATTAATGCAACAGAAAGGAGTAGAGGGTAGAAGTAATAGTGAAAGTTTAAATGATTGGTTAGATTATTAGGGATAAATTAGTTGTGTCATAGCAAGAAATTTAAGAGAAAATAGTGGGAAAGGTGATATGGAAAGAGGTGGGGGGGGTGAGAGGAGAGAAAACAGTTGTAAAGAGTTTAGACAGGTGGAGAGGAAGATGATAGGAGAATAGTATTCCCAAATTATATTATTTTGTACTTCACAAATCCAGAAAAAATGATATTTTGATATTGTGGGACATTTTGAGACATTTTCACATCTTTTCAGGATACAAAATATTTGAAGATAAAACGAAGGCTGCAGCAGTAAACTATGTACCCACATGTGAATTGGTTCAGCAATACCCATATTTATTAGGACACAAGAGAAGTATTTAGATCTACTGATTAAAATTGATTCTATTATGGCAGCTAAGGGCACGTGAGAAGAGACTAAACAAATACAAGAATCAGAAAGCTCTAGCTTATGAATATGGATAGCAAAGTGCAAACCATGAAAAGTTTTCTGGGCCCTTTCATTCTATAAACAGGTCAGCTGTATTTTTACCAACCAGAGCAGAAGATGTGGATCATAATTAATAAAGAGTTGAAGGATTTTATATACGAGGGGAAAGGGACAAGAGTTCATAGGTTCATACTAGGCTATCTGCCCTAGGGCATTTATAAGCCTAGCCAGAGTATGTTTGGCTTTCGCCACCCATTTTAAATTAATTTTGCTATGCCCTTTTTCGAGGTTAGTATACTGTGCCTCTGTCTAACAGTGACACAGAAGTGATACCCGGGGTAAACCTATGATCTCCCATCCACTCATCAAGATTCCTCTTGAAGAGAGTCAATGAGGGACTCTGCCTAACCTGGACTGGGATTTTATTCCATAGTGAAGGGAGCCTCTGGGTTATGAATCTGTCCCTCAAGCATGCCATATTTATTTCAGTGCTGAGGTTCAAGTCTCTCGAGCGTGTAGCTCGATGGGATTTGGATTTTTTTGAGGTGCAGCATGTCCCTTAATTCCGGGTTGGACATTGCCTTATACGTCAGGCACAGGTCACCTCTGAGCAGGCGGTATGCCACTGAGTAGAGCTGGAGTTTCTTTAACCGGGCAGCATATGGCATCTGTTTGAGCCCTTTGATCCTCTTGGTGAGGTACTTTTGGGGTCTTTCCAGTTGCTGCAGGTGTTTGGTAAGGTACATCCCAAAAGGGGCATTGTACTCAATTATGGGCCTGATGAGGGATGAGTAAAGAGTCACGATGACCTCTCCTAATCTAGATGTGAATCCCTTCATGATTAGGTGGGCTATATAAAATGTTTTTCTAACCACTTTGGCCACGTGGTTGTCAAATGAGAGATTGCTATCAACTTGGGTCCCCAGGTCCCTAATGACTTCTTCTGTACTTAATGGATTACCACCTATGTGGTAATTTGTGGGCACTTTGTTTTTGCCAAAGGGATGACTATACACTTTTGGCGTTTAGCTTGAGGCCATGGCTCTGGCACCAGTTGTCTGTTTCTATGAGGCCCTTTTGGAGGATGCTTGTGTCGGCTGGAGAGTCGGTTATGGCAACCAGTTTGCAGTCATCTGCGAACTTGGTCAGCCACAGTCCTTCCGTGTTGGCCTGTACCTCCGAAAAATATATACCAAACAAGAGAGGTCCCAGGACTGAGCCTTGTGGGACGCCACTTGTAACTGGTTTGGAGTCTGACATGGCTCCAGCAATTCTAACCATGTGGGTTCTGTCCTTGAGCCAGTTTGCAACCCATCTAGTGACATAGGGGTTTATATTTAAGCTGGTGAGCTTATCTATAATGCCTGAGTGGGGTATTGTATCGAAGGCTCTTGCGAGGTCCAGATAGGCTGTGTGGACCACCTTCCCTTCATCAATGGCCTTGGTGACTGTTTCAAAGAAGTCAACCAGGTTTAAGAGGCAGGATCTGCCCTTAACAAAGCCAAACTGGGTAGGATCCAGTGTCTGTAGGTCCCCAATATCTTTATTTATGAGGTCCATGATGATCCTTTCCATAGCTTTGCAGACCAAGCTAGTCAGGCTTATGGGGCGATAGTTTCCAGGGTCCATTGAGGCACCACCTTTGTGGAGAGGGACCACTGTTGCTGTACGCCACTCTTTGGGTACATATCCTGTAGTAAGGCTGAGATTGAACAGTAGTTTTATGTTTGGGTTTAGCTCTTCTTGGAGTTCATGTAGGACGCAGCCTGGGACACCGTCTGGTCCCATTGATGCTGTGTTTTTTGCTTTGGAGAGGGCGGCTCTCACCTGAGCATCTGAGATGTCGGGGGGGGCAGCACTCTGCTGGGATAGATATTTGCCCTTTTGGTGGGAGAAGTTTGCGCTGAATCTGTCAGCTAGGATGTTTGCAATGTCTGTGGGATCAGTGTATTTTTTGTCATTTTGGACTAATTCTGAGCATATCTGGGAATTCCCACCCAGGTTCCTAACATAACTAAAGAAAGCCTTGTGATTATCTTTAGTGTCCTGTGCAATTTTTTTTCTCTCGAAGCTGGCCTTTGACGATTTTATGAGTGCCCTTAGTTTTTTGCTAATACTGATCAGAGATGCCTTCCCTTTTTGGGATTTTGCTCTATCATGTAGTAGCTTCCTCCTTCTATTGTATAGTTTGTTTATGGCTGGGGTCCACCAGACAGGACGTCTGCCTTTGGAGGATTGGGTCTTGGTTTTATTTGGGATTGCATGATCCATGCATTCCTGAAGGTGTTCATAGAATGCATTTATAAAGGATTCTGCGGTCTGGGCCGTATTTTCCACAGGCCCAGGGGCTTTGAAGGATTCCACCTCGGTTTTGAGGAGTGTGAAATTTGCTTTAGAGAAGTTTTTCACTGTGGTTTTCTGGGCAGGGGGTGAAGTGGAATAAGTTGATTCTTCTCGTAGAACAAGGTCGTTTAGGATTACCTGATTTAAAGGGATGTTTTACAGCTACATAATTAGTCATATACAAACAAGCAGGTTATAACTCAAAGGGAAAAGGGACGATGACTAAATGGGGGAGGGGGTTTGACAGGTAAGAAGATAGTAGGATTGTGGGCGCAGATCCTTAAGGTGAATGACGACCACCATACAGAATATTATATTCATAAATTTGCAGAAAGTATTCTAAGAACTAAGTGACTCTGGAGTAGAGAAGAGAGATTTTACCAATATGTATGAATGTAGGCAAAGGACAGAAAGTAGGCAAGAGGGTTTGGAACTGACTAGAGAAAACTATCAAAGGAACCACAGTTTTAGGAAGAAATGACTAGGGAGACAAATGTAAGAGAGTACGATGAGGCCAAGCAGAAGTGTGGACTGCAGCTTGGAGACCACCTTCCCTACCAGGGATTGATTACAGAGTATGGGCAAAGAGAAAGGGACAGAGGATTATTAAGTGAAAGACTAGCTTTGGTAGAGTTTTGAGTTGAGTCTAGAACAGAAGTTGTTGGTAAAAATGGATAATTACCAATGCATATAATATGGCATTCTAACTAGAAGAATCAATCAGAGTTGGTTATAAAATGAGAAAAATAAAATAGATAGGAAATACATAAAGGGAAAATGTGAGGGCATATGTACAAGCTCCCAAGTATGTAAAAGCATCCAGAAGGTTTAGGATTTTTACTCAGAAATGTTTGCAAGGGTATATTTAACTCCAAGCAGACTTCAGAAAATTTTCCTCAGATAGCAAATACTGGCGGTGTGATGGGAAAGAAAAAAAGGCAGCTGGGAACAGTTTTCTTCTGGAAATTTAATAAGTTGGCAGATTTTAAAAAAATACTTGTCAGAAATGTTGGGAAAACAAATGGTTGTAACTAAGGAAATGATTCTTTTGAGCTGGGATAAAAGTATGTTAATTGCACAGACACAGTAAGGCTTTATTAAGTTTAATGCAACTGGCTACCAAAAAAATCAATTACTATAAAATAGAAATCAAAATCTAAACCAACTAAGTTAAGTAATGAATATTGTAAGAGGGATAAAAACTGTAGGGGAAAGCTTTAGAAAAGTGAATGTACATATTACACAGAAAAATTAATACACGCCGAATAATGTTCAGGAGGGGAGTGATTTTTAAGGGAAGGCAGGAAAGTACAGTTGTGTACACTTACCATAAATGTAGATGTTTGAGTGTATTCACTGTTGCAGTCATTACCTGTGGGTTATCCCTGCTGTGGTAGCCCTTGGCCGGCCAGAATACTAGAGTCAATGGTTTTCTGCATCAGCTGCTGTCGCCTGTAGACTGACATCAGGTCGTCACTGCTATAAAGGAAGGTAGCTGACGCCATTACATCAGTTTTTCTTGCCTTAACCAAACAGAAGCCTCAGGAGATAAGGCACAGAAGACATATAGTGGTGAACAACCCCCCAAGAAGCTTATGTCTCCCAAAAGAAAGAAGATATAAGGGGGGGGGGCCTGGACTGCAACAGTAAATACACTTGAACATCTACATTTATGGTAAGTGTACACAACTGTACTATGTTCTTCGTGTTTCACTGTTGCAGTCATCACCTTTGGGAAGATTCCCAAAGCTGAAGAGAGGGGTGGTAGGATAGTGAAGAGGCCTAGGCAGGGGTAAGGAGGCTCTGCAGTACTGCAGATGCAAACCCTGCCCTAGCCTTGGAGAAAAGAGGAAGGTGATAATGCTTTGCGAAGGTATGGCCAGAGGTCCAGGTGGCAGCTTCCAAGATGTCCCTGGTGGGGACTCCTCTGAGAAATGTTGTGGAAGTGGTGGCTGCCCTAGTGGAATGGGTGCGAACAGACTTAGGGGGAGGTTTTCCATGAAATCTGTAGCAGAAATGGATACAGTGTGATATCCATTTAGATATAGTCGGCTTGGAGAAGGGCTTCCCCTCTGCCCCTAAGGCAAAACTGACCAGAAGTTGGTCTGTTTTTCTGAAGGGTTTAGTATGGTCTAGGTAGTATCTGAGCTGCCTTTGCATGTCCAGAGAGTGCATAATTCTTTTCCCCTTGTTTTGATGGTTGGGGAAGAAGGTAGGCAGATGAATGGCCTGTTTGAGAGTCACATTAGATATCATCTTGGACATAAAGGAGGGGTTAGTCCTAAAGGACACCCTCTCTGCATGGAAAATGATGAAGGGCTCAATGGCCATCAGTGCCTGCAATTCAGAAACCCTTCTGGCTGAAGTGATGGCCAGCAAAAAGGCTGTCTTTGAAGAGAGGAATTTCAGTTTTGCTGAGGAAGCACAACTGAGCAGAAATGGCTGAAGCATGAATCTTAACCGAAGAGAAGGAGAGATCACTATTCAGCAGCTTTGCTAGATATTCCAGGATGAGAGAGACAGCAAGTAGGGATGAACTGGCCCCTCTGGCCTCTGTGACAATGTCCAACACCTGTTTGCTTAACAGGGGGCCTTCTCGTACCTTGGGAGTATCAGCCATGCTGATAGCTTGAGTGTCTGCAAGTCTGGGTGCAGCATTTCCCCCCTTGCTTGAGTCAAGAGGTTTGGTAATCTGTGGAAGCTGCCAGAGCAGATGAGATGTGAGGCTGTGCAGCAGGGGGTACCAATGTTGCCTGGGCCAGTCTGGGGCAATGAGGATAGCATTGGGCCCCTCCTCCCTGATCTTGATCAGTACCTTGGGAACAAGAGGAGGGGGGTGTACACAAAGAGGGAGATCCAGGGGAAGGTTAAGGCATCCACCTTCCATGCTAGGTGGTGAAATTCCCTGGTGCAAAATTTCTTTAGTTGATGGTTGCGGTGTGAAGCAAATAGGTCTACCTCTGAGTTTCCCCACACTTGAGTGACTTTGTGGAAGATTTTTCTGTGGAACTGCCATTCGTGGGGGTCCACAGTGTGTCTGCTTAAGTGGTCTGTCAGGATGTTGTTGATTCCTGGGAGGCATTGGGCTATAAGATGTAATCCCATGGATGAGGCCGTCAGCTAGAGGTTCATGGCTAGCCTGCACAGGGGGTAAGATCGAATCCCTCCCTGTTTGTTGATGTACCACATTTACTGTGGTGTTGTCTGTTTTGACAAGGAGTACCCCTAGCCTGAGATGCGCCTGGAAGGATGTCAGAGCCTTCTGTACTGCAATCATTTCCTTCTGGTTGATGTGCAAGGGAAGGTGTAGAGCAACCCAAAGGCCCTGGGTGCACCTGCACCCTAGGTGGGCACCCCAAGCGACTTCTGAAACGTTGGTGGTGAGGGTCTGGCCTGTTGGGCAGTGAATAAAGGGGAGACCCTGGTTCTTGTCACATGCCTCTGTCCACCAGAGCAGCTCTGCCCTTATACAGGGGATCAGAGGGAGGGAGGTCTCCAGAGGTTGAGAATGCTGGCACCAAAGGATCTTTAGGTACCACTGAAGTTTCCTCATGTGCAGTCTGGCCAGAGGAATCAGAAGGATGCAAGAAGCCATTTATCCAAAGGCTTGCAAGAACTTCCTTGCTGTGAGTTGACTTAGGGACACAGCTGAGTAAAGTAGAGAGAGAGGAATTTCTGCTTCTCTGGGGTTAGGAAGACCATTTGGGTTGCTGTGTCCAGCAGAGCTCCCAGGAAGATGATACTCCTGGAGGGAGTCTGCTTTGATTTCCTCTCACTGATGATGAATCCCAAGGAAGTGAGAAGGGTTTTTGTGAAGAGTAAATCCTGCAGGAGCTTTTCTTTGCTCTCTGCTTGGATGAGGCAGTCGTCCAGATAGTGATAAATCTGAATGTTTTTCTGTCTGCAGAATGCTATGGCCAGGGCCAGGCATTTGCTGAAAACCCTGGGAGCAGTAGATAAGCCAAAGGGAAGAGCAGAGAACTGAAAGTGCTGTCAGCCTGCTCTGAAACGCAGGAATTTTCTGCAGGACTCCCCTTATGTGGATATGGAGGTATGCATTTTTAGGTCCAGGGTCACTAACCAGGCATTTTTTGTCAGCATAGACAGCAGCTGCTGCAAAGTTAGCATTTTGAATTTGGGGACCACCAGGGAGGTGTTCAGAATGGATAGATCCAGGATGGGGCGCCAAGTGCCCTCCTTTCTGGGAACAAGGAATAGCCTGGAATAAATGCCTTTGCCTGCTTGATCTGTGGGAACAGGTTCTACTGCCCCCTGGGATATGAGATTTTGGACTTGTTTTAATCCCTCTGCCCACTGATTTGGAGGCAAGTCTGGGTACCCTTTGGGTATTGGGAGTTCATAGAAATTTAATTTGTATCCCTGAAAAATTATCTTTGGTCCTTGGTTACAGACAGCCAATTTTCTTTGCAGAGGGACAATCTTCCTCCAAGATTTTGGGTAAAAGGTGGGGGGGGGATCATTGAGAACTTTGCCACAGAGGGATGGCTTAGAACTCCCTGCCTTAGAGGCGGATGTGGTCCACTGTTTGGTTCTCTGTTGTCCCTGTTGTATGGACCTGGGTGGCCTGTCCCTGTGGGTCTTAGCTTGCCCCTGTCTGCTAGGGGCAGGAAAGGACCAGTGCTTAGAGGGAAAGTTCCTGCTGAATCTAAGTGTTTGAACTTGAAATAAATCTTTTACTGTTTGCACAGATTTTGTTTTGTCTTCCATTTTCTTAAGCACCTCTTCTGATTTTTCCCCAAACAAGCGGTCTTTGTCCAAAGGTGCATCAATTAACTTAGACGTGACATGATCAGGTAGAAGTTGTTCCTTCAACCATGCATGTCTCCGAATGACAGATCCAGACACTGCTTCCCTGCTAGAGGCTTCTAGTGTATCATATCTGCAGTGTAAAGAATGCCTAGTCACCTGACAGGAAGAGTGCAATAAATTTGCTAGCTCCTTAGAATTGGCACAGTCAGGAAAATAGAAATATTTTGCTTTAATAGTTCCAAAGTGTGCTGTTGACATTTTAACATATGGAACTGAGAGTTGAGAGCTCTGATGGCTAAGGTTGCAGAGGTGTATACCTTTTATTCCCATCTGTCTAGTGCTCTGGCCTCTATCAGAAGGAGTAGGGTTCTTAGCTGAACTCGCCCTGGCTCCTTTGGGGCTCTGTGTAATGACCTCCGGGTCTGCAGCAGGATTTCTGTACAGGAATGTGTGGGTGTCTGGTACCCTGTAATACCTGTCAGGCTTATTGGGAACAGGAGGAAGGGCATCCGGGGCTAAACTGGGTTCAAGGAAAACATCATCCATCACATCTAAAACAGGGGGGATGGCAAGAGGTCTGTGCTGAGGAACGTCTAGAAATTCTCTTAGCCTTTTCTTGGATTGAGGGAAGTCCTGTGATTCCCACTGGAAATGCTCCCCGAGGGTATGGAGTGTTTCAGCAAAGGAAAAGTCTTCTGGTGGGGAGGCAGAAGGGATGGATTCCTCTTCAACTGAATCCTCATAAGCAGTAAGAGGTTTCTGCTCCTCTTCCAAGTCTGAATAATCTCATTCCTCAGAATCTTGCTCTGTCAATAATTCTGGAGGAGGGAGTCTTTTTCTTTTAGAAGAAGAGGCCTGACTGCCCCTGATAAGGGAAATAAAATCTTCCACCATCTTAAGCATCTGGGCCTGGGATGGAGGGGCGGGAGGAAGACGGTGGCTAGAGGAAGATTTTCTAGGGGTGGCCTGGCTTCTAGGCCTAAGAGAAGTAATCGGTCTGAGATTAGCAGTAGTCGGGTGTGAAGATGTCGGTTTCTGACTGGAATCGATAGTGAAAAAGACATCTTCGGAAGCCGGTACCTGCCTAGCAGCTCCACACCCAACCGAGGCAGAGACAGCCAAAGGCTCTGAAGACGAAGAAGATTTCTGCAGCATACCGGACTCTGAAAGGGTCTTGGTAGAGGCCTGCATGGCCATTGCATCGGGCATCAGGGGCTGCGAAAGCACCTCACTGAATTCCAGACTACTGATGACCTGCTTAGGGGAGGAGTTGTATGAAGGCTTTTTTGAAGGTTCTGCTGATGGTTGGCTAACCGACGCCATATGAGAAGACGGAGGACGAAAATAGCTATCAACCAAAAGAGCTAATAATTCTCACGTTAAACAGGGCACAGAACTGACAGTGGACTATGTCGTGGTCTGGGCCTAAACAAGTAACACAGTAAGAATGGAAGTCTCGGTGTGGGATCACAGGTGAGACAATTGTTAACTTTTTTGGACATCGGTTAGTGCAAGAAAAAGAGATCTCCAACAGGGTACTTAGCTTTAGACATTTTCAGCTGTGATCTGAACTCTGGTAGTGACTGACCGGCACACTTGCAAACTGCTTCTGCTACGGGCTCCATGGCAAGAAAGTGATGTAATGGCATCAGCTGCCTTGCTTTATAGCACTGACGACCTGATGTCAGTCTACAGGCGACAGCAACTGATGCAGAAAAACATTGACTCTGGTATTCGGGCCGGCTGAGGGCTACCACAACACGGATAACCCACAGGTGATGACTACATCAGTGAAACACGAAGAACATCTGAGCAATGATATAGAAATGAAACTTGTTAAAAAAGAAAACGCTCATACATACTGCATAAAAATAAAGGAAATGTTTTTTTTTTGCTTTCTTGATACTGTATATGTATGAATAAAAAAAAAAACTACCAAAACCTCTGTATGAGTAAAAGAACAGACAAATCCCATATAATAAATACTTCAATGAAACAATGACAACTTAACCAAAACAAACACCAACGATTAAACTCTTTCATTTCACTCAGGGGAATTCATTAGCATGCCATTTTTTCCTTTTGCACCCCTAATATCCACTCAGTTAAAGCCAATTAATCCAATCCAGTAATCAAAAGACATATTTAAAGAGACATATACACTCAATAAGGATTAACAGAGGTTTTTTTCCAACTTATAATTCTCTAATACTTAAAAGAGCTTTTACACACAAAATGAATTATATTAACTAAAATAAATTATATTAATTAAAACAACTAGCAGATATATAAAAAATATAATTTCTCATAAAATGTTCCTATAATAATTCATGCCATCAATCAATAAATATATTATATGTACATTAAAAAAGTAAAGTATAAATTTCATGTACGACCCATACAAAACCACAAGTGTATATTAAACGTATAAAACTTTTAAATTTAACACAGTTTCATGGCTCTTATCTTAAGTGCTGGTTGCAAAACTATACTATCATTTAAACTGAGCGTGGAGATGCTGCATTCAGCCTAAGCTGCCAAATTAACCCTTTAGATTCTAAAAAATTCAACCAGACCCCCCCCCCCCCGGGTTTCCTTTCCACAACTTCAATGATGCCAATTTTCTTTTTATATTTAATACAAGTTTCAGTGCGTCTAGTGACAGCATTGTTGAGAATCATCCTACTAATGTCGCAATTATGTTCATATATCCTTTTTCTCTTTGCCCTCTATGTTTTGCTTACATAGAATCCATTGCAACCTCAGCATTTTGCAAAGCAAATAATGCCTAATGTTCCACAATTACCATTCTTAAAAGAACACTTTAGAATTTAGACCACAGTTTAAAGTGATTCTACTTTTTTTCTAAAATCCAGGGACACTGTTTGCATGCTCCACACTTATTAGTTCCCACCATAATCTTTCCATCATTCCTCAAGCTTGTTCCTTCCAGTAAGTTTTTACAAATAAAGGTTTTATTAATAAAAAAAGATTTGTTACACATAATTCTACATAAGTCATCACTGCCATTCAAAAAATGACAATTACCTTATATAATATTCTTAATATCGCCAGATAACTTGTAACCAGTGACACAGGCCCTTTCAAAACTAGTGACAAACAGGAATTTCCAGGCATTCCTTCATAACCAAATTCAAATGTCCTCCCAGGAGTGGTTTGAATTTTGTTCCCCATGAGTTACTAACTTCAGTAATAATATTCTGAAACACAGAACCTGGGTATCCCTTCTCCACGAACATCTGCTTGAGTATGATGTTCATCTCCCAATCCAAATTGCTTAGACAGGAGTTCACCCTCGCAACCCTTATACACTGGCCCCTAACAAGATTTTTCTTAAATGCAAATGGATGCTGACTAGCATAATGCAAGTAGGACTTACTAAAGGTGGGTTCCTGTAAATTTTTGTTTTAATACCCAACCCAGTTTGTTCCACTTGGACATCTAAGTAATTAATAGTGTTTCTATTAAAAGTAAAAGTAAATTTTAAAAAAATGATGGAACTAAGTAAAAATTCAATAAATTCCTTAACGTTATAGTCAGGGCCAGTCCATAAAATAAATATGTCATCTAAAAATCTCAAGTATAACTTCATAAACTTAAAATAAGCAGAAGTAAAAACCCTACTTTTCTCCCAAGCCAGTAACACAGTGTTTGCATACATAGGTTGGTACTAGGCTATTGGCCCTAGGGCCTATGCGAGCCTAGTCATAACAATTCCCTGGATATTTCTTCCCATAATACTTACTTCTCTGGACCCCTGTCTAGCAGGGTGACTGACATGATTCCTGGGGTGAATTTCCTATCTCTCATCCAATCATCAAGGTTCCTTTTGAAGAGGGCCAATGAGGCACTCTGCTTGACATGTATGGGCAGTCTATTCCAGAGTATGGGGAGTCTCTGGGTCAGGAACCTATCCTTCCAGCATATTTTGTTCATTGAGATGATGAGGTTTAGATCCCTGGAGCATGTGGCTCTGAGGGATTGGGATTTCTTTAAGTGGAGCATGTCCAACAGCTGAGGGTTTGACATGACCTTGTATGTTAAGCAAAGATCGCCTCTGAGTAGATGATATGCCACAGAGTATAGCTGGATTTATTTTTAGACGGGCAGCATATGGCATCTGCTTTAGGCCTGTGATTCTTTTAGTGAGGCATTTCTGTGGCCTTTCCAGCTGTTGCAGATGTCTTGTGAGGTACATACCAAACGGGGCATTATACTCTTTAATGGGTCTAATTAGGGATGAGTACAGTAGGACAATGACCTCATTTTTTCTGTATGAAAAGCCCTTAGTGATGAGGTGTGCCACACAGAAGGATTTCCTGACTGTTTGGCGATGTGATTATCGAAAGTGAGACCACTGTCCACCTGTGTCCCCAAGTCTCTTATCACACTTTCGATGTTTAGTGTCCTGCCACCTATGTGGCAATTCATGGGTACATGTTTTTTTCCAAAGGGGATAACTATATATTTCTTGGCATTAAGCTTGAGCCCATGGCTCTAGCACCAGGCATCTGTTTCTGTAAGGTCCTTTTGTAAAATATCCACATCATTTGGGGATTCAATAATGGCTCCCAGTTTGCAGTCATCTGCGAACTTTGTTAGCCAGAGTCCCTTAGTGTTGGCCTGTACGTCAGAGAAGTAGATGCCAAACAAGAGTGGTCCCAGGACTGAACCCTGAGGTACTCCACTTGTCTGGAGCTGGATTTGGAGTCGGCTACTTTTACAGTCTGGGTTCTGTCAGTAAGCCAGTTGGCAACCCATCGAGTGACGTAGGGATTTATGCCCAGCTTAGTAAGTTTATCTATGATTCCAGAGTGGGGGATGGTGTCGAAGACCTTGGCAAGGTCCAGATAGGTTGTGTGGACCGCCTTACCCTCATCCACAGCTCTGGAGACTGATTCGAAGAAGTCAATCAGATTCAGGAGACAAGATCGGCCCTTCACAAACCCAAACTGGGTAGGGTCCAGTGTCTGAAGGTTGTCAATGTCTTTGTTTATAAGTTCCATGATAATGCGTTCCATGCCCTTGCAGATCAGGCTTGTCAAACTGATGGGACGGTAGTTCCTGGGAGCCAAGGAGGATCCTTCCCTTGTGGAGCGGGTTAACTGTAGCTGTGCGCCACTCAGTGGGCACGAAGCCTGAGGTGGCTATGATTAAACATGACACTTAGGTGAGGTGCCAGTTCATTTTGTAGTTCATGTAGTACCCAGCCTGGGATGTCATCTGGTCCCATGGATGCTGTATTCTTAGCTTTGGAGAGTGCAGTTTCTACCTGTGTGGCCATGATTATTGGAATTTGGCAATCTTTTGGTACTGAGATGGGCCCTTCAGGGGGTGAGAGGGGGGTGAAGTTGACACTAAATCAATCTGTCAGGATACTGGCAATATCCTTGGGATCAGTATATTTAATGCCATTCTGTTGTAGCTCAGAGCAGATCTGAGCATTGCCATTAAGATTCTTGACATAACTATAGAATGCCTTGTGGCTGTCTTTGGAATCTTTGGCAATTTTATTTTCGTAACTAGCTTTTGAGGATTTTATGAGGGATCTCAGCTTCTTACTGAGGCTGGTGAGGGAGTTTTTTGCATCCTGGGATTTTCCTCTTTTCTGCAACAGTTTCTTCCTTCTGTTATATAGTTTGATTATAGCAGGGGACCACCACATTGGCTTCCTTTTTTTGGAGAAGAGCTTCTTGGTTCTATTTGGGATGGCATGATTCATGCACGAGTGGATGTGCTCGTACAGTGCCTTATTGTAGGATTCTGCAGTCAAACTTCCAGATCCCGTCTGCGTGGGTGTCATGAAGTTTGTTACTTCTGACTTCAGTAGCATGAAGTTGGTTTTGGAGAAGTTTTTTAAGGAGGTTTACTGAGGGGTGGAGGTGGGATGTGGATATCATGAGTGATTTGCTTATGGTCAGACCTGACTAATGAGGAGGTGACCACTGGTGTGGAGTATCTATCTCCCATGTTGGTAATGACCAGGTCTAGGATATAGGAGTCCCTGGTGGGACAATGGATTAGTTGATCCACGGCGTTGGAATTTACGAATTCCAAAAAACGTTGGGAAAACGAGTTGGTACCTAAGTAGTTTTCCCAGTTAATGGCAGGGTAGTTGAAATCCCCCAGTATTAGGGTGTTTGGTTGTATCTTAATATTTTCCAGTATGTTTAGAAAGGTGTAGTGAGAATCTTGCGGCGTGGTAGGGGATCTGTAGCAAGCTACAATTTGGATTGCAGTCTTACCTAGTGTTAGTTGCACCTGGAGAATTTCAGATGCACTGTATTGGGCAACTAGCCTGGAGGTGTGAATAGCCTTGGTGAATATGGACACTCCTCCACACCCACTACATAGGGGTGTATGCTGCACCCATTGCAACCCCCTTCAACTGTTGAACCACCTCTTCCTCAAAATAAATACAATTATTTTTTTAGCACTATATCAGCCAAATTCAATACAATTCTAACATTTTCAGCGGTTAAAAATTCACATTCAATTAATGTGTCAAGGAAAAATGATAATGACTCTTCCATTGGGATAAAGGTGAAAAGTTCAACAACAACAGTAAAAACAAAAAAAAACTGTCTGATCCCAAATGTCCGTCAATCAAAAAAATTCCACAAATATGTTAACAAATGGAATTCTTCACTACAGACAGGTTTTAATTTTTATCTATATAAATACCTAAAGGGTGGTTCTTTGCAGCCACCAGCAGAGACAACTGGTCTATGGGGAGGTTTAACTAAACCTTTATGAACTTTAGGGTTCACAAACATAGTGGGAATATACAAATTTTCTACCCTTAAAAAATTATATATATATATATATATATAAAAGGTTATTTTATTTTCTATAAAAAAGTTCTTCTAAATAAAGAATGGTTTGTCTATATACTACATTAACTTAATTTCTTGAAACAACAGTATAGGACTCTGAATTATGTAGAATATTAGACATACCACTAATGTAATTTACAGTGTCACATATCACTATTCCCCTACCCTTATCTGATTTCATGACTCTTAATATCCTTAGCCAGAGTATTCAATAATTCTTATTCTTCCTTGTTCAAATTATACTTTCTTTCCATATGACACTTTTTAAAAATGTCTTGTTTAACAAAGACATTAAAAGATAAAGAGTGACCAGCATAATGCTGAGAAATGATGAAGCTGGTAGGAAAGACTATCCCCTTTACAGGTACTGTGTTGGAACTTCTAAAGATATGGAAGGAGTTCCATGACACACTGCTTAGTGGATTTCTGTCGGATTTCAGGCAACCTGACGTGGTCATCCTTGAGCATTAACTGCTGCAGCAGCATAGTGAAAGTAAGATTTGTCATGGCTTCTGATCTTTCTGTTTAACACCATCATTTAACACTGATAAATATTCAAAAGGAAGAAACTGATCTCTGTGGAATACACAAATAAAAAATCACTGAAGGTCAGCTGGCATTATACGTGTATGCCACTGCAAAGCTGATATCCTGTGGCTACCAGTCCTCTTGCCAACACTTTCATAGTGAATGGGATGGGTTATCCAACAAGATCATCAGTTTCACATGACTAAAAATTTATCCCATTGAGAAATATTGAATGAAACCAGGAGTAAAACTGCAAGTATGAAATAAATACAGAAACCATCAATTGTAGTCTGCACAAGTCTGGCTTTTCAAAGCATTAAATATTTAATTAATGGCAATTAATCGCATATGCAAAACAGCATGCAACAAAACAGTCTCTGAAATGTTCATACCTATATTCCATCCGCCGACAAACCCTACATCTGAGGTACTGGAACAGGAACCTGAAGAGTTATAGCTAGGCTGGTAAAAAAACAAACAAAAAAAAAAAACATGAGACATGTAATTTAAATTGTGTAAATTAATTTCTGTTTCACAGATCACCTCTCCCAACAGAACATCTACCCCACTCACACCAGATAGTGCTCAATTGTATCACAGAAAGCACAAAAATAACTTGAAAAAATATATACAGTAAGGGAACACTACTCAGAGTATTTTGAAGCAGATATCTGTAAGCATGCGTAAAATACCAAAAGCCAGAACTGGACAGGGGAGCCATCTAATCTGCCATCATTCACCACACTGTCCAACCTTATAAAGACAGTCTCTCCTTGAAGCCCACAGCATGGTAACTGCTAATGACCTACAAACAGTTTTAGATGAAGGGCTAATAAAGTAACCTTAATGGCTTGTCAGGTGGTAAGATAGCTGCAGCAGCTTCTTTGCTGTCTCGCAACACAGGCAACCATAGAGTCAGATACACTGTAATAACTGAAATTGTTAAGTTTTTGTAAAGTCAAAGGTGGGACTAGGCTACTGACATGGCATCACACTAGATGGAATTCAAGCAACTGTAACAGACGCATCACCTAGACATTCGGATGATACTAGAATTTTACTAAATGGTTTCAGTGCATGCTGGTTCCTGAGCTGCCATAATAATAACCCGTGTGTATTTCAGGGTTTTTCAGAAAATGTCAGGAGCTCATCAGAGGGAAGACTGCCTTCTTAATATTCTAATAAGTAATACCCAAGCTAGGAATTTAAGTATTTGTTCAAGTCACATGAAAAAATATCCCATCAAAGATAAATGGTCATTGCCCAGCACACCTCTCAACTGTACAGATTTTTGCCTCATATTTTTGGTCTGTTTCTCATAAAATTGCAGTTTTCTGGCAAATCATTGAGGGTTGAAATCAGGAAATAACAACATACATTTTAGTTTTAGACTTTATACCATTCAGAAAATCCATGCTAAAGCAAAACTTGTAATTCTATCAACTTTCTAACTTTGTAAGAGCAATATTTAAAAAGTGCTGCTATTTTTGGGCCTTTGTCCCCTCAATCATTTAAGGCTTTGTCCAGATTTCTTGCTCTAAGAGGTTGAGAGGTATGCTGCCCAGTATTCTCTCACACACACACACACACACACACACACACACACACACACACACACACACACACACACACACACACACACACACACACCCCTTGTAAATTATATAATTTTCTCTTAACCGTTCTATCTAGCATAGTTCACAATCACTGATCTGCCTGTCTAACAACATATCTGTGCAGACACTCTGGCAGAACTTCTAAATATACTCCTTTCTCTCATGATACTTTAACTGACTGGATGTCTCCTCTGGTCACACCGTTTTGCACTATTAAATAAGTAAATTTTTTCAACTACTTACATGTTTATTGGACTGCGGTGGTGGTGCTGCGGTAGCGTTGTCGCCTCACAGTAAGACGTTGTCCTGTTCGATTCTCAGCTAGAGTCTCTTCTGTGTGGAGACATGCGTGAATGGGTGTATCTTCGTTGAAGGTTGTGCATCAGAGCCGGCAACTCGACACGTAAAAATCTACTGCCAATCATTAGCGGACCGGAGTTCCGCTGTGGCGACCCCTAAACGGGAAAAGCCGAAAGACACAACAACTTACATGTTTATTTGATGCAATTTTTATATTAAGCAAAGTACCACACATATCAAAAACATAGAAGAACCGATGAGAACTGGAGGTGATTTTGGAGGAAGAAATGCAGAGGAAGATGGCCATGACTTCTAAAAAATATTATTCTGATGACTCTGTTCAGCTCATTTATGTCTGTGGAACTCCTAGTGTAAATTACAGACAAATAAGATTACCTTTATGGATATTTTTGCCAGGTAAGCCAAGATTAGAGTAAAATTACATTACA